>NW_023396919.1:0-92028 GCF_011125445.2 Fundulus heteroclitus
CACAGCTGGGAAGACATCCAGTGCAGTACCGATGCCTAAGACCACACACCCCAAAGACCTCCACAGCTACAGCCTGGTAGCATCAGGTGTGATGAAGACCCTCGAGAGAACTTCACTAGGGATCTTTAATATCTTCGCCCCCTGGTAAGGTCCTCACTGGATCCTCTGCAGTTTGCCTACCAGCCTGGCATCGGGGTGCATGCTGCCTGCCACACGGAGTTCGGTGTTGTGCGCAATTCTGTTCCCCGTGACAATCTGTTCCCCTGTGTCAGGAGCGCGCTTTGCAGCCGTTTTCACGGCGCTTGTAATTGATTTCTCGGTAAAACAACTCCTATATTCACGTCAAGGTTGTAACATTTAGTTTTATCAGCAGCTGTTACAAAATTGTAAAATAAAAATAAATAAACGGGATCTTTCAGACATCTGAAATATCCATTATCTTCTCTCCTCCTTCGAAAACTTTGGGAAATAAAGAGCAAATGTTTCCAAATTCTCAAAAATTATGTGTGATAGCATGTAGTATACTAGAACTTTCCTAATCCAGTAAACTGTCATATTTACATTACAACAGGATTTACTGGGAAGTCTGCACTCTCGTCTTAGGCTGACGAGAGTGCAGCATAATTAACATAATGTTTGTGTCCTGCTATCAGCCATCTCATTTTTCAGCAATGTAAAACATATAAATACACACTACGTGCTGGAATACTGTGTTTGGTGGCTTACTTTTATTTGTCAGGGTAAAGTGACAAAAGTTGGAAAAGACCGATTATCTTGCCATTTAAAATAACACAAAACAGCGTAAGAAGACCTCGTTATTTATTTTTATTTTTACAGTTTTGTAATCAGCTGCCGATTAAACTGAATGTTACAATAACCTTGAAATGATTATAGGAGTTGTTTTACCAAAAAACAATTAGAAGCGCCGTGAAACGGCTGCAAAGCATGCTCCCGAGACAGGGGGAACAGATTTTCACGGGTGAACAGAATTGCACACAACACCGGCACACCTGGAGAAACCTGGGAGCACTGTGAGCATCATGTTCTTTCATTTCTCCACCACTTTCAACACCATGCACCACTTCTGTTCACCGTCCACACTGCAGACTTGTCCATCAGCTCCCTCACCTTTAGAAGTGTGCTTCGATTCTTTTCTGTGTCTCTGCTCTGTCTTCTCTAACCCCCAGTCGGTTGAGGCAGATGAGCCGTTCATACTGAGCCCGGTTCTTCTGGAGGTTTTCCTCCCTGGTAAAGGGGAGTTTTCGTCTCCACTGTCGCTTGCTATGCTCAGTATGAGGGATTGCTGCAAAGCCATGGACAATGCAGGCAACTGTCTACTGTGGCTCTACGCTCTTTCATGCAGAGTGCTTGTCAAGACTTGATGCAACCTACTGGGTTTCCGTAGAGAGGAAACTTTTTGACCAATCTGTCTCTATGATTTGATTGAAAATTGACTTTGTAAAGTGCCTTGAGATGACGTGTGTTGTGAATTGCCGCTATATAAATAAAATTGTGTTGAACTGAATAGTCTCTACCACAGACGGCCGAGAGTACAGACAGTGGATCCAGACAGAGCTTTTTAGACTGGTGCTAACAGAACCATCTCAGGTTAAATGCAGGGAAAACAAAGGAGCTGGTGGTGGACCGTCGCAGGAGCAGACCCACCTCACCGATACCGATTGCAGGTTGTTGATCTGATAAAGAATTATTACACTTACTTTAAATCAGCATTTTTCAAAAGAATGAATCTTGTCTGTGAGTCTGGTGTCTTCTGTCTACTGAATTTCCCCATTATGAGACAATAAAGACATTTCTATTCTCACTGCAGGCAAAACTGCCTTTTGTGCAGTGTTAAAAAAACAGTTTTAGGTTTGGCTTAACCCGAAAGACGGTGGTTTTAACCGTCACTAACATGACCTACATACAGCTTTACCACCAAGTAAATCCTTTAAACCCAAATGTTTGTTAGCACAACCTGCAGCTTTGGGTTGTTTCTAGACTGCTGTCAAAATATTTGTTCGACTAATTTAATAGACATTAGACAGGGTATGGAAAGCTAAGTGCATACCAACAGAACTGACCATCTTGGGAAGATTAGATCTGGAGCAAGCAGGAGAGAGAATAGAAAATAAATCCCACAGGATGCTGTCCAGAGTTCGCTTTCTCCCAATCTTACCTCACCGGTTTTGACAGAGTCTGAAATCCACTGTTTCTGGCAACAAAAGGTGTTTGCACTCTGTTGCAACAATGTCAACAACAACCCAGTGCTGCTTCCCCACCCACCAGTTTCACAACTATGCATTGCAGCCAAAACAAGGGAAGAATAAAGAGTAAAGGATCTCTCCCAGGTCTGACTGTGAGTGGCTGGGATCCTGTTGAGCAGCCATGCTGAGCCCGGGTTGTGTGGCTCCTCTCAGCTATGAAGCATGTAGGTGGAAAGAAGTCCTGAGTAGCAGCTTCAGGCCTGAGGCTCCTTAACAAGTTCCAACTACATTCTGGCACAGCTAGGACCAGCCTGAATGCAGAGCTTCCTTCCTTCTCAACAAGCTGGGAGTCGAAATTTCAGTAAAACCTGCCCATGGAGCTGCTCGTTGGAAAAGGCTGAATTTGATTCAATGATCATGTTCTAGAGTCAACAGACCTAATCCTGAAATTACGTGTTCAGGTCACAAAAGGTAGGAAGGTGTGCTTCCGCTCCTCAAATGTCAAATCTTTAAAAAATATATATATATTTTTTTAAAAATTCACAATTCCATCCAACAGCCCGAGATGATGAGTTAATTTAGGTCTACACTACAGGCTACCATTTCAGCTGTTAATGAGCAGAAAGCCACCATAACCGGGAGGTGTTGTGCTAAATTCAGTTCCCCTGCGAAAATCTGTTCCCCTTGTGTTGGGAGCATGCATTGCTGCCGTTTTCACGGCGCTTCTAATTGATTTCTCGGTAAAACAACTCAAGGTGTTAACATTCAGTTTAATTGGCAGCTGTTGTTTACAAAATTGTAAAATAAAAATAAATAAACGCGGTCTTTCAGGCAGCTGAAATATCCATTTTCTCCTCTCCTCCCCCAAAAATCACTGTGGTCAAGTGAGCCCTCAGTAAATCACTGCGGTCAATAAAGAGCAGCTGTTTCCAAATTCTCAAAAATTGTTGTGTGATAGCATGTAGTATACTAGAAATATCCTCAATCCAGTAATCTGTCATATTTTACATTACAACGGGATTTACCAGAAAGTTTACACTCTCGTCTTTTCAAGAAGTCTTAATTTTTGTGCTGTGCTATCAGCCAGTTTCCATCCTCTTATTTCAGCAATGGAAAGTCATAAATACACATTTATACCGATTATCTTGTGATTTAAAATAACACAAAACAGCGTATGAAGACCTCGTTATTTATTTTTATTTTACAATTTTGTAAACAACACCTGCCGATTAAACTGAATGTTACAACCTTGACATGATTACAGGACTGTCTCAGAAAATTAGAATATTGTGATAAAGTTCTTTATTTTCTGTAATGCAATTAAAAAACATGAAATGTCATACATTCTGGATTCATTACAAATCAACTGAAATATCGCAAGCCTTTTATTGTTTTAATATCGCTGATTATGGCGTACAGCTGAAGAAAACTTAAAAATCCTATCTCAAAATATTAGAATATTTCCTCAGACCAAGTAAAAAAAAAATTATAACAGCAAAACAAAATCAAACATTTGAAAATGTCCATTAATGCACTCAGTACTTGGTTGGGAATCCTTTTGCACAGATTACTGCATCAATGCGGCGTGGCATGGAGGCAATCAGCCTGTGGCATTGCTGAGGTGTTATGGATGCCCAGGATGCTTCAGTAGCGGCCTTTAGCTCATTTGCATTGTTGGGTCTGGTGTCTTTCAGCTTCTTCTTCACAATACCCCACAAATTCTCGATGGGGTTCAGGTCAGGGGAATTGGCAGGCCAATCAAGGACAGTAATGCCATAGTCAGTACACCTACTGTGAGAATCTTATGTCGTCTCTTAACCACTACCATACTGTACTTGTGATTTAGTTTACAGAACCAAGCTGAGTGTTTTTCAAGGCTCAGGAAACCCTGCAGTGTTTCGAGTTTTTTAGACGATTCAAGTGAAGTTGAATAGCCTACTACTTTTTCACAATATTCTAATATTTTGAGATAGGATATTTGGGTTTCTTAAACTGTAAGCCATAATCAGGGATATTAAAACAATAAAAGGCTTGCAATATTTCAGTTGATTTGTAATGATTCCAGAATGTATGACATTTCATGTTTTTTAATTGCATTACAGAAATAAAGAACTTTATCACAATATTCTAATTTTCTGAGACAGTCCTGTATATGAGCTGTTTTACCGAGAAATCAATTAGAACACACAGGGGAAAAGATTTTCACAGGGGCCGCCCTGTGGCGTCCTGCAGCTCACCGTGCAGCCGCTGACAGACCGCTCAGTGCAGCGAACCTTCGCAGACAGAACAGCACTATTCTAAAGTTTCCCCGACGGGTAACAACTAAACTCCGTCCACGGTTCAGCACAACTAGATATTCCCAGCACCAAAAACCTTGCTGAATACCTCCATGAGCTGGTTTTTAATTATGTCACACGCCAGACACGACAATTCCCCAAGCAGCTTTAAACTCACTCCATCTTTGCTTAAAGGTCTTCAGCCCCAGTGCCTTTCTTCTCCTCGTCACCGTTTCACTCATCGCTGCTAGAATCCACCGAGACGCCGTTCACCTCAGCGGCTTCTCTCTGACGCTCCACGGCGGCAGTTAATCGTCTCCATCCCCGCTCACACCACGCACCCGTCCGCTTTCACAGAAGACACACAGCCCACGACAGGAGCACCGCGGCTCTGCTGCGTTCAAGTACGGCGGAAAAAACAACGTTCGGCCCTCTTCAGTGTGCTGTGGAGCGGATGCTGGCGTTCAACATTCAACGTTGGCGGGGCTTGCCGGGTTGAAAAGACCCGATTGGGTAGAATCATTGTTTTTCACATACACAAGTTTTCCGTAAGATGGTCCCAGCCTGAACAATGTTGAGCCTGATGTCAGACCGGGAGTAGAACACATCCACAATTTTCAGTTGGGGACAACAGTTATCCGAAACTACGACATAAAAGTTTCTAATGTAGTTGTTCAATGACATTATCAGGCAATGGTGGCTTGCCAATAGGGGGCGCCAGGGCGCTACTCTATCAGAATTGTAAGAAAAAGTATAAACAGTAAACAAACTATATTACTATATATTACAAACTAAAAGGTAACAATCACATCTAACCTTTTATTTTTCAGCATTACAATTCCATTTTGGGTTTATTTGGGGTTATGTGGGTCTCCTATTTTCAATGTTTCAATTACATGGAGCCCCAGACCAATGAATGTGTATCTCCTAACACTTAAGTGTGTTATTGAGACACTTTATTTACTGTTTTCACCCACAGGTTTGCTGGTAGTTCCCAGAGTTTAGAACTAATAGCAGAATGAGAAGCAGATCTTTTAGTTATCAGTCTCCTCTCAGGAGGAGAGACTGACAAAGCTTGTAGTTAGAGTGGCTTAGTTTATCAAGGTTTCTCTGCTTGAGGACATACTGACCAGCTTCCCCCTGCTACTTTCTCTATGATTAATGATAACTTTATGTCTCTATTGTTTCTTTCTTATCAACCCTCAGTCATTTGCCAGAGATGGTTGCATTTACAGAGTCTAGCTTCGCTGAAGGCTTCATCCTCTTATACAAGGGAACCATTCCTTTTCTCTATCACCACATTTGCTCATGGGGAGGAATTGCTGCAAAGTTAAGGACTTGATGCATTTCACTTATCTTTCTGATCATTTTGGTCTTGCAAACTAAAATTAAGCTGTCTTGTATTTTAACAAGCATCGTAACAGACTGTATGTAGCAGATTTTGAATCTGCCTATACCTGGTTTTGATTGATTTGAATATACATAGTTCTATATAAATGGATATAAATTTTATGTGCTTGTCTCGTAAAGTGCCTTGGGCAGTTGAGGTGTTGCCTATTGTACAAATGTGGGCACGTTAGTGAGTGCAATTAGATGAATGTGGCTATAGTGTAAAGCGCTTTTAGCGGTCGGTGAAACTAGAAAAAGGCTATATAGTTCAGTCCATTTACACTGAAATGACAATGTAGTGAACTGGGGCCAACTTGTTTCTGTGATGTATTACCACAGGTAGTTTCAAGGGTGCAACAGAGAGAGCCACTGTTGGTTCTTCATTGCTGTTCACTGACCTCTGCTTCATCAGTGAGAATGCTACACAGTACAATGCGACGTATGAAGAAGGGGCCCCAGAAATGCTTGTGTCATTTGTGCCTTAAATTGACTTCCAAAACTCCTGGGCTTGGGTTTTATAGTCTTACTCACTTTCTTTATTTAAAAAAATATTTTGCTCATTTCTTTTAAAAAGAAAGTCTCCTGGTTTTCTCTCCACCCTGTTAAAATAAATTTCCACACTCTGCCCATAAGTTGTAAAGCAGTCAGTTCTCAGTAAACATGAGACCTGGGATCAGATTTCCATCCTACTTTCCTCAAGTGATAAGGTTTAGTCAACAAAAGCAGGTTTTCATTTCATTGCTGAAGCACTGGCTAGTATGAGCTACATACAGTACATACCAAATTTCTTTAACAGCTCCTGCACCCGACTTACTTCTGAAGGGGCATCTTCTTCTACAACTAAGACAAGGTTTAAAAGTCAGAAAATGTGCAGATTTTGGCATTTCATATTACAAACTCACTTTAAAGATTTTTACACAATAAAGTCCTTTTCAATAAATCAGAACCTGTGTTCCGATGACGCTCGTTTGACAGATTAAAATGACCTTTTGGAAATAACCTCTAAGCAGTTGTTATAAATTGGTTTCATCAAACCCACTGTATTAACAATGTTTTTTTTTTATTGGTTTGAGGTAATAGTCAAACTTTAAATGTCCTGCTTTCATTAGTTGTATGCAGAAAATTATCCTAATTAACGGAAATAAAAGTCCATATTTAATCTATATATTGTTTTTGACTTGGTGAATTGAGCTACTGAAGTAAATTAACTTTTCAATAATATTTTTCAATAACATTCTTCATTAAATTTAACTGTATGTGTCTGACTGATGATTCTGTCCTTAAAGGGATTAATGGCAGTAGAATTGAAAATGTACCTTATTTTCAAAAAGCCTTACTGCTTACTGCAGGATGTCTTGATTAAGCGTGGGCTGTATTGCCAGTCACTTTTAAACTTCTCTGTAAACGTTAGGGCCCTTGACAAAATCAAATTTTTCAGTTGAAACAAGGTAGATTGTTAACGTTGGAGTATTCTAGCAAATGGCAGATTATGAAAATAAATACTAAACCAACAACTGAAGGACTAAACAGACTGGGCCACAAGTATATTTAGATGATAGAAAGAAACTGAAAATTCTAGGAATAAACCACCTTTTCTGGATGGTTCTCGAGCTGATGAAAAAGATCGCAACCCCCTCCTTCGATCAAATCGACCCTCATCCTCACTGTTGTGCCTTTCTGTAGATAAAAAACAAAAGGTTTACAGAGCATGAGCTCAGTTTTAACTGAAGATCAGAACATCCACATGATTGTGCCTCGGTGTGATCAACTGCCTTACTTTTGATACGAAGAGATGAGAAGCTGAAAGTCCTTCGTGTGTTTGGAGAAATAATTTGCTCACTTTCCTGAAAGGATATAACAAAAGAGATGTTGGGTAAAAAAATTAAAACAAACTATTAAAATGAATTTGATGACAAAAAATATATATTTAACATTTTTACTTGCTAGAAGGACTATATGCATTAGAAGTTATGACACACAATATGATTAGTAGATGTCTTCTGATAACTTGACAAACGTCTTGATGTTTATGTTGAAGCTGGCCTTGAAATCTGATAATAACTAACAATAACCTTTAAAAAGTGAGCCGGTCCCCTGGGACGGATTGATGGATGGATGCCTCTGTTGTTTTTCTCTATTTTCTCCTACCAGGAAGCTTTGTCTTCAACATCTGGCATCCAGCGCATCCACTCTTCCTCCTGCCTCAGTAACATTGTCTTCAAACTGAGCAGTCCCTCAGATATATTTGTTTCTATTATTGTGCATTTTGGTCCCTCCTGATGTAAATCTGGATAGTCACGCAAGAGAAACGAAGCACTGAGGCTGGATACCGAAGTATGTCTGACTTTGTCTAATGTCACATAGTCACAAATAATATCACATATAGGAGTGCCTATTCAGTCCACTGCAAAGATTCAGGCATTCAAGATGAAGGAAATCACAAATGTGACACTGGCTCAAATCATGAATGAATCACGAGTCAAACACAATCAGCATACAAAACAAAGAATGCATGTTGAGTTTGGTTCAGCATGTGCCCGTTGCCTCATGGTTTATAGAGATTTGGTGACTTTTTTCACTTTGGAAATTTGCCAGCAGTATGATTACTCATTTACCCTGGAAAGTCTCCAATAATAACCGGATAACCAGCATGGCCTTACAGAAAGTGTTTTAAGAGCAAGGCTTTCTCTGTAGACCTTCATGAATGTTAAAATCAGAGGATTAGTGCTGAGTGTGTTTCATAAAACTATATTTCGGTCTTGAAATTGTTGATAACTTCAAACTATTCTTCTAATACAACTGGGGGGGGGGGGGGGGGGGGCTTTCACTACTGTGCTTCATTGCTGTTGCTTGCAGTCTTAACTAGATTCCCAAACGCAATCCTTCCCAGAAGGCTCGTCTTGCCTGCATTGTGAACAAATCTTATTGGCTCAGGATGGGAAGACACTCTCTATTTATAGCACAGAAATAATAGGACATATCCCTCTCCTATGGGAAGACTCCTCAGCAAAATAAACCACTGGTGTACAAGTGGAATGCATCAATGAAGGGTTAGTGGAAGACACAAGGTAGCAAGATGATAATAATAAAAGTTGAACTTTCTTCCTGCCTTTATTTCTCATTCCCCCTATTTAAAATAATAAGCATTGCTGCTTAATGCATCACTGAGCATTCCTTGGACCATTCTTCTTGTGCTGGAAATGATACGTTTTGTGTTATTGCTTGTTTTGAATGAAAACCTGATGAGTTGGGCAGTGAGCAGTAGCAGAGAAGTGTGCCCAACAGAGAGGACTCTAGAGTAAACAACAAAGCATCATTTTTTTATGAGAGGAGTCTTTAGAACAAATGAACACTTTCCAAACTGAACATTGAGACGTCACTGATCTCTTTCAATATGTAGTTACATTTCTGAACTTGGTCAGGCCTGTGCCTGCTGTATTTTTGGACATAAACATTAAAAACAGACAAATACACAGAATTAAAGATTAAAATGTGAAGATCTATTGGAAGCCACGAGAAACCAATTCAGATTATGCCGTTTCCACAAAGTATCAACTTCAACTATCAACTTTATTTATAGAGCACCTTTTCAACAGTTGCCGCTGCACCAAAGTACCATACAGTAATCAGCAAGTCCAATAGAAGAAAAGGGAAATAATCATACAACAACTTACAACAATTACAATAAATCACGAGGACTTGAATGCCAAGGAATAAAAATGTGTCTTAGAAAGCTCCTTAAAATCATCTAAGCTTTGGCGCGCTGGTGGCGCAGAGGGTAACGCGACCCATGTACGGTGGCCTTAGTCCTCGACGTGGTCGACCGAGGTTTGACTCCGACCAATGGTCCTTTGCCGCATGTCTCTCCCCCTCTTCCACCCCCTTCCTGTCAGCCTACTGTGTAAAAAAGCAAGCCACTAGAGCTGTTGAAAAAGCTAAAAAAATCATCTAAGCTTTGAGCAAACCTGATATGAGCAGGCATAAAATGCCATTGGCAAGGAGCAACAACAGAATAAGCACGATTGCCTTTAATCTTAACTCTGGATCTAGTCAATTCTGATTGTTGCACCTCAAAGAACTTGCTATGTGGGTGCAACTGGTCTTGCAAACAAGGTGAAACTAAGCCATTTAAAGTTTTAAAAACTAGCAATACAATTTTAAAAATCAACTCGATAGGATACTGGAAGCCAATGTAGGGAGGCCAACACTAAGTATATCAATTAGGGATGTCCCGATCCCGATCTCGAGATCGGATCGGTCCGATCTTTTCCCTTTTTCCCGTGATCGGGACTCGGCTACATTACCTGACTAGTCGCGCCGATCTTTACGGCAACTGCCGTAAAGTACCCGCCAGTTATGGTTGACGGTAGTTGCGCAATACAAACCTCCGCGGCGCTGCAAAGCAAGCATGTCAGAAGTGTGGAAGTATTTTACTCTCGCGAGTGAAGACTGTCCTAAAGCTACTTGCAATGTCTGCAACATGGCAATTTCCAGAGGAGGTAGCAGCAGAGCTACATTTAACACCACGAACTTGATTCGTCATCTGAGGACAAAACATGACAACGTGTATGAAGCGTTTTGTAAAGCTGCAGATGGAAAGGTTGCTAAAGCGAAGCAACAAACGCTGGACGTTATGAGGAGAGACAAATACTCCAACGAAAATAATAGAGCAAAGAAGATCACAGAAAGGTTGGTCGAATTTATTGCTCTTGACAACCAGCCCATCTCAGTAGTTGAGAATGTCGGACTGACTCGTCTTCTGGAAGTTTTGGACCCGCGCTACGCTCTGCCTTCGAGACACTACATTGCCGACACAGCCATACCACAGCTGTACAGCAAAGTGAAAGAAACTATACATAGTCAATTGAACCGGAACGTTGTTGTTAGTTTCACTACGGATATTTGGAGCGCAGATGTTTGCCCGATGTCCGTCCTGAGCCTCACTGCGCACTGGGTTGATCCCGAAACTTATGATTTAAAGCGTGCCGTACTGCATGCTCATCAGTTCCGCGGGGCTCATACAGCAGAACATGTCAGCCAAGCCATTTCGGAGATGCTGAATGCGTGGGGGATAGACAAACAACGTGTGCATGTCATTTTACGTGACAACGCGAGGAACATGAAGAAGGCAATGGATGAATTGGGCGTGCCAAGTCTGGGCTGTGTTGCTCACTCACTGCAGCTGGCTGTGCATGAGGGTTTGCTCTCACAACGTAGCATACTAGATGCACTTGCCAACGCCAGAAAAATCATTGGTCATTTCAAGCACTCAACTTTGGCATACTCAAAACTACAAGACATCCAAATTGAGATGAAAGTGCCTGTAAAGCGCTTACTGCAAGATGTCCAAGTAAGATGGAATAGTACACTCTACATGATGCAGAGCCTCCTCGGCCAAAAGCGCACCTTGAGCGTTTATGCTGCAGAGCACAACCTCCCAGCTACTCTAACAGTGAACCAGTGGGGACTGATGGAGAGGGCGGTTGAAATCTTAGCTCCATTCGAGGAGCTAACAAGAGCTGTCAGCGCTGAAACAGCCACTACAGCTGACGTGATTCCTGCAATTGCAGCCCTGAAGCGTGTTCTTTCCAGAGAGCAGGCCACTGATGAAGGAGTTGGCCACTGATGAAAAGGACCCTATTGGAGGCAGTGGAACGACGTTTCAGCCACGTTGAAAGTGATCCACTGTATTCTGTGGCATCATTGGTGGATCCAAGATATAAAGACAGGCAAGTCCCTTAATAGGTATATGATGTATATTTTGAATATTTTGTTGCAGAATCAAGTTCATGACTTGTTTCAAACTCTAGAAATATGCACTTTATTAAAATTCACATTATTGTTTTTTTTCCAGATACTTTGCAGATCCTAATAGCTTAGGGCCTGCCAAAGACGCTCTCATTAGAGAGGTGGAGAAGATGGAGGAGTTAAAGAAAGCCAGCAGTGATGTGCCAGAAGAGCAACAGTCTAGCAAGAAGCCACGTCTCAGCACAGACACCAGCCTTGGCAGTGTGTTTGAAGAGATCCTGCAAGAGAGTGAGCAGGAAAGGCGATCTGTGACTTCTTCATCTGTACTGGTTCAGGTGCAAACTTACCTCACTGAGCAAACCATTGTACGGTCTGCAAACCCTTTGACTTATTGGAGGGACAATGCTGCCCGATTTCCCTCACTGGTGGGAATTGCACAGAGGTATCTCTCTGCCCCATGCACAAGTGTGGACAGCGAGAGACTCTTCAGCGCTGTGTCCAACATAATGGACGAAAAGAGAAACCGTCTGTCAGCTGACAGGGTTGAGAAGCTGGTGTTTCTTAACAAGAATCTTCATTTCACTTTAAAATGACTGAATTAAGATATGTGAGTGAGGCATAACTGGAAAGAGCTTTGTGGTTATTATAACTAAGTATTCAGGTTTGGTTGTTTAGTTGTTTTTAGGGCTACGTATGTGTTTGTTCATGACTGAAAAATGGTCTTGGTGATTTGATCATGTTTCAGTGATCATGCTACTTTTAAGTTACAGTCCTAAAGTTTTGAATTCATTTGATTGAATTCTGTTTACTTACTTTTTAAGTTGGATTGAGATGTTTGAAATTCATTTACTGAATTGTGACTATTTGTCAATCTGTTTACACAACATTTAAGATGAGCAAAGGCACTTTATATTTGCTGAGTGGTCAGTGCACTTTATTTTTATTGACTTTATGGCAGCCTATGTTAAGCACTTATAAGCTAAAAGTGGATCTTGCATAGCACTTTCTTTTTGACAATACTGTACCAAGTAAGTATTTTTCTTTTTACTTTTGTCTAAAACATTAAATTGAAGCTGACCTTTAATTCTGGGTAAGATTTTGATTTCATGGGATTTACAATAATAGAAATGCTTTTTGATCAAATATTAGTCTAATAAAAAAGTTAAGTTACTTGCTTAAAATATATTTGAGTTTTATCAATTTCAATACTAAAGGCAAAATATCGGATCGGGACTCGAAATCGGATCGGATTTAAGGTTAAAAGATCGGATCAGGATCGGAGGCCTAAAATGCTGATCGGGACATCCCTAATATCAATATATAGAAAATTATTAAATTGTTAATTTATTAAATACAGTAGTGATCCAAAGGGCCCCAGAACTGGAAGAATGAACAAATGTATATTCATATCATAAATTAGCAAAGAACTCATTTTAAATTGCATCTCCGGTAGTTTGTTATTTGCAGCCTTGCGTGTTTACAAGTATTCAAAGTTCTTTAGTTATAAAAAGAATATCCCAAAGATAAATATATCATAAAAATAATAAATAAAATATTTTACAACGCAGTCTGTTATTTTCCACTGAGCATGTTACACATTAGTGCATCCTATTAAACACTTTCTGTGAAGAAAAAGGTTATAACTTGTGGGGCTAAAATAACAACATGGAGCCTCATCCTGGAGCTTTCTTGGACTCTCACCTTGTGTCCTGTTATCAGTTATTAAGAACTGTATAAATGGGGCGTGCTTTGATGGCGCAGTGTTGAGCACGCACGACCCATGTATGGAGCCCTTAGCCCTCTACTGACGCAGGTTCGGCCGCGTGTCTCTCCCCCTCTCTCATACCCCCTTTCCTGTACATTTTTTGTACAGCCTACTGTACAAAAATGTGCCACTAGTGCTGTAAAAACTTAAAAAAAATTACTGTATAAATAAAATTGTGTTCATGTATTACCTTTGAGTAAAACCATATCCTTGTTTTGTTTATATAATATCACCTATTACATGCATTATTCAGAAAAATAAAGAATACAGAGCTGCATCTTTACAATCAGCACAGAAAACATGAAAGAGAAGAGAGAGGCTGACTTTAGACTCACTACTATGTCCTTCTGGCACCAGTAGATTTGTTCCTGGTTTATTGAGCAACACTTTTTTCTGGCTTCAAGTAGAATTGGACCTGCTGCAGGGAAGAGAAGCAATCTGCTGATCTGAAGGACCTGTTAATCTGTTTAGCTACTTTAGGAATAAATGTTTTGATTTTCACTGAACCGATCACTACAGAGCTAAACTGAACAAACTTTATGGCCCAGAATTAGCTCTATAATATGGATGTAAGCAATGTGCGATTTGCAAAAAAAACAGAGGGGGGGGGATCATATCCTCGATTAATCACATAATGTCGATAGGTAACTCAAGATTAATTGCAAATTAATTGTATGTTTTATCCTTTTATTTCTGAAAGTGTAATAGCCTGTTTGGCCATTTTAATATGCAATTCTGCAATAAATGACACTAATAAAATACATACTTGTGCAAAAAATATTTTTATTTTGTTATTTTTCAAGCACTTTTGAGAATTGGAATGAAAACATCTTAGTGCCAAATGTTAAACTCTGGACTATGATGGCTAAATGACTAATCATGATGCCCTGATGTTTACACAATGTGTAAATAAATTTGTAAATAAATACCATGCCGATATATTTTTTTGCCTCTTAAACAAAGATAGACATGGTATTAGGCATTAATAAAAATATTTCAATAAAGTCATAAGTTTTATTGTTCGTTTTTTCACTCTCTCACACACACACATCTAATTCTGAGCTTTCACACCAACAATAACTTCTTTGAATATTTTTGCTTGCTGTTTATATCCATATTCATACAGTTTAAGCCTGGAAAAAGGTTTTAAATCTCCAGGTCATTCCAGTCTTACACGTTGCTTTCAACTGGGCCAGGAGCTTAGTACCCTGAATGAGACTGTTTAGCAACTGTTTAGTAACTCCAGGTCCTTCGTTTGGCAACGTAATTCAGCCTTAGTTTGTCAAATACAGAGAAAACAAATTAATAAGCATTAAAGTACTGTTTCTGGGTTGGGTTTCTGCAATGTTATCAGCATGTTAAAAACTCATCTTCAGAACCAATGTCTGCTCAAAATGGTGATCTGCACCAAGTAATCTACTTTCAGCAGTTATCACCAGTTATTGCACCGGAAACTGCAGAAAATACGTGCAGAGTTGCTCTGTCTGCCTTTACTACCGTCGGCTCCTATGGCGGAGGGATATTTCAGCTGGATACACTCAAAGTGTCTAGTACAGGCAGGTCTCTTAATAAACGCTGTTTCGTCACTTATTTTAGAGCCCAAATAAACAATTTCACTTTCAGAAACGTGCCCAAAAAAAACGCAACCCGTGACTTATTAAATTTACAAGCGCCTTTAGAATAAAAGAAGCCCAAAGTCGCATGAAATGAACAGCCTGTGCAACAGTGAGCGCGGGTCTGTTTTGCTACAGTCTCTAGCTCTCTTGAAACTACGGAAAGCGCCGAGGGTAAAAGAAACCTCAATCCGGAGAGCGCGGTGGGGAAAAACCGCGGGGGGGGGGGGGGTAAATCCCCCCCACCCCCCCTGGCAAATCGCACCCAGGATGTAAGGACCAGTGCCTGTATTCACAAAGCTCCTTAGAGCCTCTCGGAGAGTCGATTAGGATCGCTGAATTATTCTTGCACCTTCCGCAACAGGTTTCTGGCGTAAAAACCGACAAGACATGGCTACGACAGACTTCCATTTCTCCTCCGCTTATAAAGCCGCAATCTAATCCTGTTTACATGAAATAAGCCTGCTCTCGAGCAGGCTTAAGCTTGCGCACATGTTGCAATGACAGCAAGTCTAGGATGACGTTCGAAGAACCAAACAATCCAAGAACATGCCAAATCGTCAACAATCATATCCAGCTAACTGAGTTAGCGATGTACGACGAACGGGCCCCAGGTCTGCACACCTTACCTCTTAATGTTTACACTGTATATATTTTTGATTATTGATATTTTGATATTTCTGCACTGTTTGGAGTTGTCTTTAACCTTGTTGTACATGTGTATAATGATAATACAAAGGATATCTGAGAAAACCACCATTTTTGTGTAATGATTCTGGCACTGGAGCTGATTCTGCTCACAATTCACACCCCTGTCCAGTCTCCACCCCTCTGCAATCAACTTCTACTGGCTTCATCTGTCTCCACCTGCATAAAAGTTCCGTCCAAGTCAGCCTCCAGTGCCAGATCGTTTTCGAACCTTGTGTGAGTAACTTTCCAGCGTTTTCTACCTGCCTGTCCCAGTAATTGACCCTGACCTGTTACCAGTGTTTTTGAGCCTGCCTTGTCCTAGTCTGTGTCTGCCTGCCTGGTCCCCTGCCTCCTGGAACCCCTACCCCTGGACTGCCTCCTAGTGAACCGGATTTCGGATTTGGACCTGGACCCCCCACTTGGATTTTCCCCGTGTACTCTGCTCGGTTGGCTGGATTCCCCGATACTAGACCTGGATTGCCTTGTGACAAACGCCTCTGGAAAACCCCAAGTCAAAATGACTTCCTCCTCAGCTGCTCAACGGTTTTGGTCTCCTCAACAGACGGATTCAAGTCCCGCGGCAGCTCGACTGTTTCTGCCTAGCTCTCCCGGCGACAAGGTCAGTGCGTCACAAGAGTCTCGTCATTTATTTTGTGACCAGGTCTAACTCTGCGCCTTCACCCTCAGGAGTTTTCCGGCCAGTGAGCGCGAGCCACAAGAACCGGAGCGGACTGTTCGGATCTTTGAATAAATCTTTTAAACTTGACTGACCTGTTGTGGTGAATCTTGGATCCAGTTCTCGTTGCATTACATATTGTTAATTTGCTCAGAATTTAAGACAAGTGGCAAAATAAATTGTTAAAATATAATGAAGTGCCTCTTTTAAAATTCAGCACGTTGTAAAAAAAAAAGGTCCCTTCATGTAATGGAAAGACCCTCTTGATAGAAGTAAACTGTTTTTTAAGATATTGGCTACCTATCTGTTAATCCAGGGGTGTCAAACATACAGCCCGCGGGCCGGTTCCGGCCCGCCGAATAATTTAGTCCGGCCCGGTGGCTAAATGCATTATCATTATTAAAAAATAAATAAAAATAAATAAATAATATATATATATATATATAATTTTATTTTTTTTTATTTTTTTTTGCAGTGTCCTGTCTGGCAATGTGGCAATAGTTATTTGTTGTCTTAATGCCAAAAAGAGATAATCAGATTTGACTTTCACAAGTGGAGCAGTACTGCTTTTGCCATAGTGCTCCGCTTGATTTATGAATGTGAACAGTTTTATTCTGAGTCATGCTGGGAATATCTCAAATGATATTGACACTGCAATGAGAAAGTAGGCGAGGAAAGGAAGAACAAGAAGTAAAAAAAGAAAAGGTGAAAAAAAGAGGAGATAAAAGGAAGAGAATGATAAAACAATTGTTGAAAAAAACATGTTCTTTGTTTAATTGAAAATCTGCAGTTCCTATATTGTCCACGAGGGGTGCTACCATCTGCTGTTTTAATCAGCAGATGGTAGCACTGAGCTTCAGATATGGAAAATTGATTTTAAATAATTTCTTAATTTTTATCCGTTTGGTGTATTTTGTCATGCAGGATAGTGTTTTTAAGTTTCAAAAAATTTGAATAAATGTTTTTCAACATTGTACAATCACTGTGATCAGTTCTTATGCATAATGCACAAGTAAATGTTTAACTGAGTAAAAGTATTGTTGAAATTGCACATACTTTTCTTAAAAACGCAGAGGTTATTCATAATATATTGTGTAAAAGTGAATTAATTCAATATAAAAATCAACAAAAAGTTAACTTTTATTAGTTCTATTTAATCTTACAATGAGTTTACCCGTGTGGCCTTCTCGAGATCACATTAAGCTGTATGCGGCCTCTAAACCAAAATGAGTTTGACACCCCTGCCTTAATCGTTAGTCGATCACGTTTTATTTGCTTGACACACACCCCAAAAAACATCTAAAAGTCTGACTTTATAGAGGAAACTGATCCAGATTATCATGATAAATTGTGTTTTTCTGAGGAATACACACAAGTCTGCCATACTTCTACACAGGCCAGCTGACAGCTTTGCTAGGGCCCGGGACAACGCAGTCTTTTTGGGGGCCCCCTCTTCACCTGCCACACACACACACACACACACACACACACACACACACACACACACACACACACACACACACACACACACACACACCAAAAAAAGTAAAAAAAAAAACAAAAGTCAACTTAACTGTATACTTCATGCATGCCCTGGAAATCTCTGTATTTTATATTAGATATTTTCAACCCATCTATTGAATTTAGTGCACTAGTTGATCTTTTCTTCATCAGAGAACAGCAAGCACTGCAGCCAAAATATGGCCTTTTTGACCTGCTGTATATTAGCCAGTCCCTAAGCTTGATGTATCATGAAACTGTTGACCTTTTGGGTTTTGTGATTTTTATTTTATTATTACAATTAAATAATAATAATAATGTTATGTTCATAGTGTTTTTTTTTCCTAATCCACCTCCTCTATCTTTCAATCCTAATTTTGTCTGTGTTGTGTGCACCTGCCTGTTGCTTTAATCTTATAATTTTCCCCGTCGTGGGATAAATAAAGGATTAGCTAATGTTATCTTATCTTAAATAACACTTTTTAATAGGATATATGTACTGGGTTCTTTCAAGGTCTTAATTACATTTTCTGTGTGGGTTCCAGTAACATATGATAGATAATATCTACTTTCAAAGTTAACATGAACTGCTGCTGAAGATGACCATTGTTTATCCATTATCCATTGACATCATATACGTAGACGCGTCGTTGGGTGCAGGTTCGCACGTCACCGCCAAATTGTATGTGGCAGAAAAAAGTTCAGTTCTGTTGTAGTGAACGTGGATCAGAGAAGATGCCTCATTCCTGTGCTGCATGGAAATGTATTCGGGCTGATTTCACTACTTGTATCTAATTTCTATAAACTAAGGCTGCACCATGTTGCAAAACTGGACACACTAAAGCTGCAGAGTGGCAACACTAGAGCTGTGTAAGACCATTCTTTTTCAAGGTTTTTAGCTTGCATACAGTACAGACTATTGTATTTAGACATAGATGTGCATTTATAGGTTTTCAAGTATTATAAATAAGCCAAATAAATAGCTGTGGGATTTTTTATATATATATATATATATATATATATATATATATATATATATATATATATATATATATATATATATATATAATAAAACATTTGATTTGTAATGCCCTTTACATTTAAGAAAAATCTCAAAGTGCTACAGGTAAAATCATCATAGAAGGGTAAAATCAAAATTTAAAACTAAGCATCGTTTTAAAACACTTATGAATAGAATCAATAGCATAATTGTAAAATGTTAAAAGTCATATGTCCTGCTAAAAAGAAATGTTTTTAATCCTTTTTCAAAAGTCTGAATAGTCTGTGGTTCCCTCAGATGATCAGGTAGGGCATTCCAGGTCCGAGGAGCAGCAGAGCAGAAGGCACGGTCACCCATGGTGCTTAGCTTAGTCTTGGGGAGGAGGAGGTGGTTTAAGTGTTTTGAGCGGCGGGATCGTGTTTTAGTGAGAGGGGTGAGCAGTTCCTTCAGGTATAGTGGGGCATTTCCATAGATGCACAGGTGGGTGAGAATTGAGATCTTGTATTCAATCCTTGCAGTCAGCGAGGTATGATTGAAACCAGTTCAGAGCAGTGTCAGAGAGTCCAGTGGTTTAGTGTAGCCGGTTGAGAAGAATTTGATGATCCACAGTGTCAAAAGCAGCAGATAGATCAAGGAGTACAAGGAGGGAAGGTGAGCCTTTATGTTCTGCCATTCGTAAGTCGTTTGTGACTCTAACCAGGGCTGTTATATATATATATATATATATATATATATATATATATATATATATATATATATATATATATATGTGTGTGTGTGTGTGTGTGTATATGTGTATGTGTTATGAATATAAGGATCAATTTGTTAAATCTAAACATTGTGGTCTTCATTATTTCATAAAACCGTGTCACATGTGAAACTTTAGGAACAGACTTTTTGGGGGAGTATTTAAGAGGTAAAATTACTAATATGAGAAAAAAAAAGACCTAGGACAATAAAGTAAAAAAAAAAAAAAACATAGATGTGGTAATGTTATAAGAAAAACGTCATATTATGAGAATTATTTCACTCCTGGAGTAATAGGGCCAGGTTAGATTATTTAAATAATTTTTACTCTTTACGAGACGAAATGCAGGAGAATGAAGCTAAAGGGATACGAAAATAAACTAGTAATATTACAAAATTTAAAATATTACGAATACAAAGTATATTCTGAGATTAAAGTCCCTCTGATACTGTTTAAATGACTAAGTAACTGCAGATTTGCCACATTTAACGTGGCGGACACTCTACGTATATGATGTCTATGCTCTTTTGTACCTGGATGTTCTCTGGAGGACTGAAACGCCTCAGTCAGTGACGTCAGTCTCTGGGTCTGGGACTGTCGGGCCAATCAGAGAAGTTTCGTCTCCTCTCTCCGTTTCTGTAGCTCAACGTTTTCTTGCTCATGGTTTTTCATGTGCTTATATAAATTTGTTGTGTTTCCACTGAATTTAACCGGCTTATCACAAAACATACAGCTTGATTTCATTTACGGTATTAACAAATAGCCAAACGGCGCTACTCTCGCTTTTCATGCTTTTCAGCTCCGGCATTCTCATTTTTTCTCTCTCTCTCTCTCTCTCTCTCTCTCTCTCTCTCTGTGACACAAACGGGAGACTTTCGTGAAGAGGGTTAATTGCAATATATACAGAAATCAATATGAATGAATTAAAAATTGTGTTAAAAGGTGTCAGAAATAGTGCAACAGGAGAAGATAAGTTAAGTTATATGATGTTTCAGAAATGACCTGAGAAAGTATTTCAGATTATATTATATTTATTTAATAAAATTTGGAAAGAAGGTAAAATGCCAAAAAAGTGGAAAAGTGCGTTGATATTGCCATTTAATAAGCCTGGGAAAAACCCTAATAAAGTTGGAAATTATAGACGTATTGCCTTAACATCGCATTTATGTAAATGGGTGGAGAAAATACTAGTAAGAAGACTAAATTATACTCTTGAAAAACAAGGAATATACACACCATATCAATGTGGGTTTAGAAAAGGCCGTTCTACTATGGATGCTGTAGTGAAAGTAAGTAATGAAATGGAAAAAGCATTTAAAATGAAAGAAATAATGAGCATTGTTTTCTTAGATATAGAAAAGGCTTATGATTCAATGTGGAGGGAAGAATTATTAATTAAATTAAATATGATGGGAATTAGAGGTAGATTTTATAATTAGGTTCTAGATTTTTTAACAGAAAGAAGAATTAGAGTTAAAGTGGGATCTGAAATCTCAGAGCAATTTGAAATAAATAATGGAATTCCACAAATAAGTGTTATTAGTCCAGTATTGTTTAATATAATGATATTTTTATGAAATTAGATAGAAGGCTTTGTATGCTGATGACGGGACCATTTGGACAAGAGGACGAGATCCCATAATAGTAAGAAATAGAATAAAGGAGACAATAGTAGAAATTGAAAAATGGTCATATAAATGGGGTTTTAAGCTCTCGTCAAGTAAATCTTGTCATATGATATGTACAAAAAAGAAAAAGATAGATGAACAGAGTCTGGAACTATATGGTCACAAAATGGAGACAGTAAGTCATTTTAAATATCTGGGTATATGGCTAGATCAAAAAGGAACATGGAGAACACATATTGAAAAAGTAGACGAAATGTAAGAAAATCATAAATCTCATGAGAGCAGTAGCAGGAAAAGATTGGGGAGTAAGTAAGCAAGCATTGTTGCATATTTATAAGGAGTTAATGAGATCAACAATAGATTATGGGTGTTATGTATATGGAGCAGCAGCTAAAACAAATTTAATGAAAATAGCAAGAGTAATTAATAAAGCAATGAGAATTTGTACTGGTGCAATAAGATCGACAGCAACTAAAGCAATGCAGGTAGAGTTAGGAGAAGTGCCTTTAGATTTAAGGAAAGATCATGGTTACATATTGGTGTCGTTTATATGGATGTGGAAATGAAAATATAACAAAAAGTGTTATAAAGGAATGTTGGGAATATAATTATTTTAAAGGTAAGGGTTTTGGATGGATAATAAAAGATAAAATAGAAGAATATAAAATTGGAAATAAATGGTTTAATTCTCCTACACCTATAAGTAATATACCTATTTGGTTAGTTCCAAATGTTGAGATAGATTTTAATATAAGGGAATTAAAAAAAGAGTGGGTAGACAGTAGGAAAAGTCAAATGGCAAATCATTATATAAAAACCAAATATTATAGCTATTTAGATTTATATACAGATGGATCTAAAGATGATAAAGGAATAGTAGGTATAGGAATATACATTTCAATGATGGAGATAAGTATTGGGAGGAGATTACCTGATCAGACGTCAGTATATACAGCAGAAATGATGGCAATAATTATAGGATTACAATGGATAGAGGAAATAAAACCAGATAGAGTAGTTTGTTGTGTTGATTCTTTGGCAGCCCTTTACAGTATCCAAAATATGAAATCAGAAAGAGAAGATTTATTATTAGAAATTCATCAAAGTTTATTCAGAATACAAAAACTTTATATAAATGTAACATTCTGTTGGGTTCCAGCCCATGTAGGATTAAATGGAAATGAAAAAGCAGACCAAATAGCTAAAAAATCAATTAGAACAAACAATATTATAAATATACCGTATGGGAAAGGAGAAGCTAAGACAATAATTAAAAAAGAAATTAAGAAAAAATGGCAGGATAGATGGAACATGGATAAAAGTGGAAGAAATTAATATATGATACAGAAATCTATTAATGCCAAGGGTGTGACTAGGAAAAATCGAAGAGAGGAGACTATTTTAACTAGATTGAGATTTGATCATACTGGGTTACATATTTTTATTAAAGAAAAGTGAAACAGATGAATGCATAGAATGTAAAGTAATAGAAAATGTAGAACATATTTTATTATATTGTAGAAAATATGATGAAGAAAGGATAAGATTAAAACAAAAGACAAGACAAATAGGAGGGGAATGAAATTTGAAAGGATTAATAGGAACAACAGGAGAGGGGATAAAGGAAATACAGAAAGCTGTTATTAAATATCTTAAGAATATAGGATTATACTATAAGATTTAAAAGGTATATAGATGTATGGGTGTGTGTATATAGGTATGTATATGTATGTGTGTATGTATGTGTGTATATATAAGTATATATAAGTATATATATATATATATATATATATATATATATATATATATATATATATATATATAAGTTTCAGACAAAATTGTCTGAAACTTGTTGAGCCACATCTGGGGTGTTCTATTGTCATGCTGAAGTGGCAGCATCGATTGATTATCTACAGTTTAGTTGCTATAGTGACAGCAACTTTGGTCAAAATTTGTTACTACGTATGGATTTCAAATGGCTCTTATTTTGAAATTCCACATCAAAATTGTCTGAAACTTGTTGAGTCACATCTGGGAGTGATCTACTGTCATGCTGAAGTGGCAGTATCAATTGATTATCTACGGTTTAGTTGCTATAGTGACAGCAAATCTGGTCCAAATTACTTGGAGATATATAGATTTCAAGTGGCTTTTATTTTGAAATTCCAAATCACATTTGGATGAAAGTTGTTGAGCGACATCGGGAGGTTTTCTATTGTCATGCTGATGTTATAGTATTTGCAGAAAACATCCAATTCTATAGCAACATTTATAACACAACAGGTCAAATTGAGTCAGTGTAGATATTTTTGAATGCCTCTATTTTTAAATCCTAAATCACGTAAATGGATTTTAAAGAATAACTTCTGGACATCATCATCTGTCATCTGTAAAATAAAGTAGTCAGCTGTAAAAGAAATATGATGTTTGAATATTGTTTCAGGCTAAAGAGTGTCACATAAAATGTCATAAAGCATAGAAAAATATTTCATATAACTGATGTAAATATTTTTAAAAACACTTGGTCGATACACCGCAAACGTAATTTTGTAGTGTATCTAATTTAAGTAATTTAAGTAATTTTCCTCAGGGATTATTAAAGTATGTCTGATTCTGATTCTGAACATGCTGCTTTTATTTTGAAAAGTAGTCTCAGCCGTCTCTGCCGTAATCCTTAGTGTTTGCGTGACCAACAAAAACAAGTGAGGGCTCACTTGACCGCAGTGGCACACACCGTGCCCTACGCGCAGAGCCATGGCACCACGCACTGCTAGGGGTGCCACTGTCTTTTAAGAGCTGTTATTGGCTAAGAGTACAAGAGAAAATGAAGAAAAATTAGCAGATTGAATGTTATTAATTAAAGATGTATCATGATGATGAAACTTAGCAAAAGGAATTGTTACACAGGATCAAATTGTTTGAACGCACGTTATTTACATCCTCATCATTATTTTAATTTGCTTGATATGTTTAGTCACCATACTGGTCAGTTTACTACATCTTTTTGATATTTATGCACTCTCACCTGTCAGCACTGAACTTTAAATTTACCTCTTTTTAATTCTGACAAGGCAGAAGTTGTAGTCTTTGGACCAGAGTCCTCAAAAAATAAACTTCTTAATCAGTCACCTAATCTGCATTAAAGTGGCCTCTGGTAATAAAGTAAAAAGAACATTGGTGTTATTTTTGACCAAGACATGTCATTTAAATCCCATATTAAACAGCTATCCAGGGTTTCCTTTTTTCACCTGCGGAATATCGCCAACATTAGAAATATTCTGTCCAGGGGTGTTGCTGAAAAACTAGTCCATGCATTTGTTACTTCAAGGCTGGACTATTGTAATTCTTTACTATCAGGAAGTCCACAAAATGCAGTTCAAAGTCTTCAGCTGATCCAAAATGCTGCAGCAAGAGTTCTGATGAAAATTAACGAGAGAGATCATATATCTCCAATTTTAGCTTCCCTTCATTGGCTTCCTGTTAAATCAAGAATAGAATTTAAAATTCTTCTTCTAACGTATAAAGCCCTTAATAATCAAGCTCCTTCATATATCAGAGCTCTGATTACCCCTTATGTTCCTAACAGAACACTTCGCTCTCAGACTGAAGGTCTGCTGGTGGTTCCTAGAGTCTCTAAAAGTAGAATTGGAGGCAGATCTTTTAATCATCAGGCTCCTCTCCTGTGGAACCAACTCCCAGTTTTGGTCCGTGAGGCAGACACCCTGTTTACTTTTAAGACTAGGCTTTCAAGATGACGTGTTGTGAATTGGTGCAATATAAATAAAATTGAATTGAATTTAATCTATTTCTCTGCATGTCCGTCCATCCATCCATCCATTTTCTGACATGCTTAATCCCTCATGGGGTCGCGGGGGTTGCTGGCAGTGGCGTATACAGGCGGGGGCGCAGGCAGCGCGCACAGCCCCTTTTGGAGACCGAAATTATTTTTTTAGAGCAGGCGGGCATTGTTCGGAAGCTGTACTTTTTTTTGTTCTTTTTTAACCTCGGAGTGGCCATCGTTCTATTAGTACTATCTTTGATGTGTCAATCAAACAATTCAACCAATCAAATCAACGACTAAAGACAACATGCTAGCCAATTACAGCAGCCAATTACAGCTGGAGAGGGGTGGGTCGCTTGTTCATACTCGTGAAGTGGCCGTTTCTCAATTCACGAGGTAAGAACACAGGAAGATCGGACTTGACGAGAACGCGAGCACGCAGCACATATTGTGTATTAGAACAGAAGTATACTCGTGACGTCATCACACCCATAGCTCTTGAGCATTTCTTTAACGTTCAAAACTATTTATACACTACACCATCATATCTTATTGAAAACGTTTTTTTTTTATTAATTTCTAAAAAGTGTAAAAAATATCTAAAGAAATTACAGGACTGCGGGTATAAAACCAGCAATAGCGGGAATTGCTTTGTTGGGAGTTTTAATTGTTGTAGTTGCAGAGGCGATTGAATCCTCTTTAAAAATCAGCACTTTGTAGAAGAAAAATTAGCAATACGAGCAATGTTGCTGTTGCTTCGGTCGTTGGTCAGCTTTACCAGCAGGCTGAAGAGAAGGTGATGTAGTTGAGGAGGCAAATCCGAGCAAGGAGAAGATTGATGTGGCAGGGGAGGCTCAGAAGGCAGGCTTTGCTCACCCATCTATTGCCAACTGGTAGGCATATTAAGATTGACAGCCTATTTCCTACTTTTATCTTTAAAAAAACATTGAGGATGGTATTAAAAACGTGATCAGGTTGAAATTGTGACTATTTTTCTATAAATAATTAAAATGAAGACCCAATTTTAACATTAGTAACAGTAGGGTTAAGCTACTTTATTGCACCTCCTGACCATCACAGCATCGATCAAGAAAGGAAAAAACATATTTTTATGTCTGTCCACCTTTACAGTGATTAATCTATAAATTATGTGCAGTTAGTTCAGCTAATTTTTCAGTGAAATGGTAAAAAATACCAGAGAATGGAAGCCATTTGTTACATTTACTCAGTGTTGTATAAAGTACAGAAATCTCGGAGTCAAGTAAAAGTAAAGGTACCTCTCCAAAATATGACTTTGGTAAAAGTCCAAGTCACTGACTGAAATGTTACTTGAGTTAAAGTCTTAAAGTATCTGAAATGTCTTGTACTTAAGTATGAAAATTACTGTAAAAATAGATGTACTCAAGTAATGTAATAAAAAGTATAAGTAAGAAGTAAAACAAAGCAAATGCAGTTTGAATGACATTTTTAGATTTTGGTAAACTTTGAAAGTCAAATTCACTTGAAATAATATAAACAGCCAAGTGCAGGAAAAATTTAGACCAAGTTTAGACAGAAAATACAACATTTTTGTAAGCTTTCAGTTTTCCTTCTTCAAGTAAGGTCAGTGCTATGCACTTTAAAATTGTACACAACCAATTGCAGGCAAAATTTAGACCAGGGGGTGTATACTAAGAACATGGTTAAGTGATAAACCAGGTCCAGCCAACCTACAGGAAGTGGTAAACCTGCTAATAGATACACCTGCAGGTTATCATTTAGTTAAGAAAATTATGACTCTCTGCTATTAGATGCTTTACCTAAACCACAAGGTTAATTTAACCTGCTTTACCACTGAACCAGCTTCTTATCCTGTTGGTGGTGATGAACAAGCCCAGGCAAATCCCGACTTTGTCGCAGTTAATCAATAGGTGGGGTCAAAACACTTGCGTCTCTCTCTCTTTTTGTAACGAGTAACTAAACCAAACATTGAAAATGTATTGGAGTAAAAGTATGCAATTAAGTTCAGAAATATAGTGAAGTAAAAGTAAAAGTTATCAAAAAAATGTATACTCGAGAAAAGTATAAAGTATTCCAAAATATACTTAAGTACAGTAGTGAAGTATTTTTACTTTGTTACTATACAACACTGCATTTACTATACATTTTACCTTTTCTTTCTTGAGAACTATATTAATCTGCATGTTAAGCAGGTATAGTTTTATGCTGTGAAAAGGTGACAATTGAAAAAAAACAATTATGGTAACATTTGCCATTTTTTATTTTCAGGAAGAAACACAAACAAAATATGTGAGGATAAACACCTCTGTGCCAATCCTCCAAATATTTTTTAATGAAGGGGACCTGAAACCAGCCTTCAGGTTAAGAAGGGCCACCATCGTCCTCCTCCTTCAGCTGCTGCCCATCCAGAAGGTCCATGGATGGCCACGGGAGATAGAGGTGCTGGTGACCCTCTATTGGCTGACCTGCGATGCATCCTATAGGGAAACAGCTTGCCATTAAAATCTCTTACCTTCTTGTCCTTAAATAGAGCCAGCAATGACACAGAATTGATAGATAGATTATATTAATTGGATAGAAGATTAAGACATATCAGCATATTACCTAAATTACAAGTTAATTTTATATTTGGTACAGGTCAAGTGGAGGCACGCTACAACAGACACCACGCCAAGGCTGATAAACATCATTGAGCGTGCCTTTGGTGGTCTGAAGACACAGTGGCGTTTCATTTTCTTAAGGGCGTTGGAGGTCCGCCCGACGTTTGCCCCAAAAGTAATCACCGCCTGCTGCATCCTCCACAATATTTTTATATAGGCAGGGGACCAGCTTGACGTGGAGGATGAGACGGTTGACCCAGAGGAGGACGGCCATCCGGCGGCTGAAGACAGGGAGCTGCTCCAGCTGGCTGCATCTTTAAGTGAACATGACTACATCTGACCTAACATAGATCAGTTGTAGTAGTCATGTACACATGCTGCTTCATTTCATTTTTTTCACCACCTGTGAAAATACATTAAATAATCATTAAATAATTTCCATTCCAGCTATTTTTAATTGTAAGTTTATAGGCATTGTCTATTTGTATAAGATCTTAATAGGAGTTATTTCTTTGTTTTAAACCATGTTAGTAACTGTTAATAATTTGTTGAATATATTACACCTTTATTCTTTTCCAAAGATTAAACATTTGTATAAAATAAATGTCTGTTTTTTCATATACTGTTATTACTATTGTTTTCTTTCCCTCTTTCTCCTCTCAATTATTCGTGTCCTGACTCAGAAGAAACTCACTTACATAGGAAAAACATTTGTAGATTTGATTTATTTTATATGCTGCTGTCGTCCTTGGCAGACATTTACAATTTATTCCAGCAAGTTTTGAGTTGATAAAGCAACACACGTCAGTCAGATAAACACAAAACAAAATAAATCATAACCAGCGGTACTATGCACACCACTTGGCCGACAGAAGTGTACTAAAGACGGACTAACATCAGCCCTGGCTGCGGTTTCCCTCGGAGGTCTGCGGGTCACTCCGTTCTGCTCAACGTCGGACTTTTTTTTTTAAATGACGTACTAACTCTGTAAACAGGCTACATAGGGACGCTTAAAAGTATAATGTTCTCGCCTCAAATGATCTGAAAACATTCTTTTGAAAAACAACAGCAGCAGAAAATGGAATTTTTAACTTACCGCTGTGAGCTCTGTTTGTGCTGTCTCGAATCAAGCTGCGGCCGCGGTGCTTTCTGGGCAAGCAGTCAGTCTGAAGGACGCACAAGTCTGCTCTGATGCATGCTCGATAAAGAGGGCGAGAACGACATCCGGGGAATCGGCGCATTCTTGCTTTGGCATTCTCGGCAATTGGAATAGTGCTCGGTCTGAGGCTGATGACGTGTCACGAGCACACAAGCACATGAGACTGCTCAAGAACACATATTGAGAAACAGCCATGGTCTATAGCCTTCAGAGAGAAGCCGGTGCAGCTCGGCTGTGGTCACCGTTGGTGTCGGTAGAGCGGGATTGATATTCGGTCTGATTACCAAATAATTACAAGAAGAGACAAAGAAACAAGCGAGAGCGAGCTGGAAGCAGCGCTATTAATTTCTTTTTGAAACATCAGCATTGAAGTCAACACTGGAGTAAACATTTACGCTAGGAGGGTTAGCTAGACAGCTAGGAGGGTTAGCTAGACAGCTAGGAGCACAAGGAACCAAGCAGTAAAACTGCCAAACTGAAGAAACGTGGGTTACAAGCAGGCAGAAGGAAATTCTGCTTTGTTCTGATCCTTTTTCTCCTAGCTGCTATAATTACAGAACCTCTTTTAGTATGAATTTTTATTTCAGTCAGTGTTCAGCCTGACACCAGTGCTCATGCTTGACTTTTGAGTCAAAACACAGCTCAACAGGTTGCTGTATCTCACTGTTAGTTTCCATCCCAAACCCAGCATAAAACCTGCCCAACTAAAAAGAAAAAAACAAGCCCAAATCTCAAACTCTCTCATGTTAAAGGCGCAAAGGTATTAAACACATGAGAACATGCCACAATGTACACAAATAACACACAACCAATAACACACAAGATCACTTTAACAATCATGATATATCAACCGGAAAAAAAAAGAAAAAAAACTTTTCCGCTGGAAATATATATACATACACACACACACACACACACACATATACATATATATATATATATATATATATATATATATATATATATATATATATATATGTATATATATATATATATATATATATATATTGTGTGTGTGTGTGTATGAGTGGCTGTGTTTTGCAGCATACATAAATTCTGTCAGAATACTCAATTACTTTTAACCACACTAAGAACATTTAAATGCACTGAACCATTTGTTATAATAGCTATAGCTTTAAAGTTTTCAGAAAAAACGTGAAAATTAGTTCAATAATCAGCGAGCATATTGACTAAAATTGATTCTGCACCTGGTTAACATTACACTGAGCGGAGTTGTCGACCGCCCCAAGATGGCGCCCCTAAATCTCGTCAGCGCCTATGGGCGAGAGTGGTCGATGCGGGGTTTACTCTTTATATACGTCTATGGTTAAAACGGCAGGTTTGTCAAGGTGCGGAAATTACGTCACTAACATGTGACTTGCTAAATGTTTGCCAGATGTTTTTTTATTATTTAATGTTTAAAAGTTGGTTGTATATGGATGATTCCATGAATCTATAAAAATCATTGAAAGTGTAAAATGTATGTGGTTTTTCTATATTAATTTGTATTATGTAGAAATAATAATATTTAAATAAAACTGATTTACATGGGGAAATCAGGGTTAATTAAGCCTGATAGGAGGGGCCTAAGCTATTTACTGAGGGCTGTGGGAAGAATGGCGGCCATTTTGTATTTCTTTTTCCTTGTTACATGGCTGGTAGGAATACTTTAGAGAATTCTAAGGGTTTGAGAGTATCAGCAGCAACAAAAAAAGCCGTGGTTGAGGACTAGGCTGAGCCAGCTGCTACCGCCGTCGGCTCGGAGCTTCGGCTCTGCGGAACATTCTATCGTCTTAAGGGAATCAGAGCTGGACTTACACTATTAGACCTTAGCTGCTTGGGCTGTTTAGTGTATTTCTTTTTTTCTTTTTTTTGGCAGTCGGTATTTGATCGAAAGTTAAAAAGGGCCGTGAGTAGACCATTTTTAACGCGCGTTAATGTTTTTTTTTTCCCTCGCTGCGCTCTCTGGACTTTTTTTTTTCTTTACCCTCGACACGGTTCAGTGACCCGCGCGGGCCAGTGAGCGCGCTCACTGTTTCCAAGCCTGATTATTTCATACAACTTAATTTTTTTTTTCTATATGCGGGGTTGCTGTTCTTTCACTTTGTTTCTGAAAATGAAGTCGCTTTTTGGCTCTCAAATAAGTGACGATGCAGTGTATATAACCAGCTGAAATCCCTTCGCCTTATAATGCTCACATGGATGTAGTCACCTCTGTGATGCGATATACTCAAAACAAATCTAGCTTCACTTAACATGGACTTAGATCTGTGATTAACCCCAGAAATTTTTTTCTAACCAAATCATTTGCAGTTGTTGGTTGGAGTTCATCTGCTGTGTTTAACATAGCTGAAAGTTTCTTTTTTTTCTTTTCTTTTTTTTTTCTAGAAATAATGTCTTCAGAAAGAACAAAAAGGAGGAGAATAAAGGCAAAAAGCAAAAGCGAAGCAACATTTGCTTGTGCTTGAAAATAAGTCTATAGCTTTGTTGGCAGATAATTCTGAGAACATGGATTCCATGGACACTTATGATGCTTGTGTTGATGATGGAAAGACGCTGATCTCCTCTTCTCATGGCAACAACTGTTTTTCTGTTGGGGGAAATGTTATTGTGCAAAACATATTGTCACATTCCGGAACCGTGAAAGTACTGTGTAATTCCTTTGAAAACGCCCAACCGTTTTTCACCTATCCAGTGGACTCCTCACTTGTTGGAATTCTTTTTGTCTTCAATTTATCTGAACACTTGCAGCTACTACCTGTGTGTTAGTGTTGTTTCCACCCACCACACACACACCGACAGTCTATGGAAACAACTGGTTAGGTTAGGTTAGGTTAGGTTATATGCACAACTGTGCATATAACTGATTGTGTTGTTATATTTTACAGGTCTAGGAAAGTGTTGTTGTCCAGCGAGGAAGAGGATGACAGCCCTACACCTCCACTACCTCCATCCACCCTCGGGTATGTACTGACACCTTCTCTGCCTCCATCCTCTCTCAGCTCTGTGCTGACACCATCCATCCTCACATCCCATCCTGACACAGTGATGCGAGCGAGAGAAACTGATTAGAATGTGTACTTTTCATTTGGCCTGTTTAATTGCCTGATTCAGGTGTCTGTGCTGACATCTCCTTTGCCTCTATCCAACTGGTCTACAATGACACTTTTTTGCTTTTACTCTTCCTTAGGTCACCCATGTCACCACTCGAATCCCTGCCAACGAGGGACATCCTTTTACCTAAAGAAGACAATCGAGCCACTAGAAGGATGCTACAAGCGCAGCGTGGCAACGGTGGCGACACCCTTTCTTTTATCCCAGATGGTTTCCCCCTAAAGACAGTTAGGGAGGTTGAAGAAATGGAGAAACTGTCTGACCCAAGCTTCATGTTTGACCTGGTATGTATGTATGTAAAGTCTAGGCTAGTGAAATTTCATTCAGTTTTTTTTTTGGGGGGGGGGGGTGGCAGTAAATCTGATTTGAGCTGCAACAAATCGTCAATAAGTTGAACAGTAATCAATAATTCAATTAATTGGCTGTTATAGCTTTGGTAAAGCAAAAAATTCCTAATTCTATTATTTCAGCTTCCTAAATAAGAATATTTCGGTCTTCTTCATTTTGGTTCATTCATGGCCATAAACTGAGTATCTCTTTTTGTGGACAGAACAAGGGATTTGAGAAGTACCAACACATTTGAAAATGTTTTAACATTTCATGATTATAGCAACCAATCTATTAATTGTTGAAATAATCAACAATAATACAGTAATCCATACCAGTAGATTAATCAACAATGAAAATAATCTAGATCCCGAGTTTTTCTTTTTGTCAAGTTTACCACCGGTCCTTTGCCACATGTCTCTCCCCTTTCTCCACCCCTTTCCTGTCAGTCTACTGTCAATAAAAAAAAAAAAATAATAATAATTTAACTTTGTACTGACTCTGTTCTCCCTTAGATCACAGCAGTGGCAGACATTGGAGGGAGCACTGTGGATGAGGCCACAAGACGGATGATGGTCTTCATCATGGACCATGACCTGTCAAGGCTGTATAATTTTGTGGGCCGGAATGGCAAGCGGGAATTCCGGTCTTTAAAGCTGTTTGAAGTTATATTTGGTAAGTGCATAATGAATAATTAATAACTGTAATATAGTAACTTTTGTTAAGATAAATTTACACTCATTTATTGGCAATGGTTATGACTGAAATGCCATTTTTGGCTAAAAAGCTTAATTTAATGTAATTGGGATATTAAAGTGATCAGTTTTTGGTGAATATCACTTCAAGATGGTTGACTTTACAATCCTTACTCAGAGTGTTGTTGGCACAAGTGAAGTGACTGTAACACAGGTTTCCTGCAGGAGCTTTAAAGAAGAATAGCCTAACCAGCCAGATGTTGAGAGGGCAATGTCAAAATGGCTGATTGGATCAAGGGACAGGGGAGGCAATAGACAGGCCAGACAGGTCCGTCCTTCTCCCTCCTTCTCCCACTAGATCCACTTCTCGCTCAGCCGAAGAAAATTTGTTATGGAACCATTTTTTTTCTGTTCCATTTTTTGTCTTGTATAAAACTTTCATGATCTGTATCATATTGTGTGTATTATGCATCTGTAAAATACATATTATGCTTTTGAAATAATAAAAAACCTTGAACAATGACATGGCATTTTTATTTATATAGTACATAGAGGCAACTCGCAGTTGACTGCATCAAAGTCTTCACAAGCAGCATTCACAAAAAATACATATTAGAATAATAACACAAAATGACCCACTCCAAAATTAAATAGCCTGTAATAATAAAGGCTATACAGTAGAGGACATAAGGACCCATAATCAGCCGAGGGTCCAGTGTGGGTCCCATGTGGGTGAAAACTGGGTTGCCCATGTGAAACCCACATGGGGCCACCATGGAACCCACTGACAAAACTAGCTGGGCCCCAGCTGGGGCCCACTCACCTGCCCACATCCAACCCGCATGGGCCCCTCATGGGTGTGTTGGCAGGGTAACTGGAGGGAGGCTGAGACCCAGAGGACCTTGTACATATGTATATAGTTTCTTTGGCACCCTGTTTTGGTTTGATGAGCACAATAAAGCACCATCACCTCTAACACGACTGAGCCTGGATTCTTGAGGAACAAAGAACCCCGTCACAGTCTTTTTAAGTAATTTCTTTCTTAATATAGTTTATCTGGATGAAATATATTGTTAAAATACATGTATATTAAAACAATCCTTTATCACTTGAACCATACCAACCTATTCTTAAGTCCTTGGGTCTTTTTATTTCATTTTACTAAATAAATATAATTTCTGGAAATAAAGAATCTTTGATTAATTTTTGGTAAGGATAATGTTTTCTTCAAACTACTTTTTAACCTTGTGCATGCTGTAAAAAGAGAGTTTTGCTTAAAAATCCTTTTTCAATTACAATAATCATGCTAATTCCACTTATGTTCATCCATTAAAATGATTATCAATTCAAAAACCCTTGGATGAATAATTAAGGTTAGTGTGAAAGCGTAAAGATGGCATTCTTTGGTCATTTAGCCTCACATTGTCTTGACATGACTCTTAGGTGCGCACCCCCCTTTGAAAAATCCTGGATCCGCCCCTGGCTGGTGCCTATCTCCAGTGTTCACTGGGCGAGAGGCAGGGTTTTCTGCATGTCTTGATACTTTAATGCGTGAGACATGCTCTGTGCATCAATCAAAACCCAGCGAGGAGAAGGCTACATGCAAGCAAACTTCTAGATGACCAATTAGGAACCTAAGTTGATATTTCAGATAGAAATGACAGACAGGCACGTAGTTGGTCGATATTCCACTTTTCATAGAATGTGAGTGAAGGAATTATGAAAAGTTAGCTGAACATTCAAAAGTGATATGTATAAAAATCATCCTGGGGCTGGCTTTTAACTGGAGGCCATGAATTTTTAAAAAGGTTGAAGTCAGAACTTTGGGCAGGTCATCCCAGATGTCTGACCATAGCCAGTGGTATCCATTCCAAAACCAGTTTGCATGTTTATTTCAGATCATAGACACAACAGCCAGTTGTGCGCAAGTTTTAATATGCAGCTAGATTTGAGGTAAAGACTCTACAGATTTTTTGTTTTTATATACTCATCTTTACATGGATCAGCATGCTTCTTGGTTGTCTCTCACGATCCTGCTGGTAAATCTAAACTTCCCTCTGGGGCTAATAAAGAATATATATATATATATATATATATATATATATATATATATATATATATATATATAGCCCTCACTAGCCTGTGGGGGCTAGTGGGGGCTTGAGTTCCCTTCACATTATGTGTGTGGAAATGCTCCTTTTTTCACTATCAAACATAGCCTGGATTTCTACTGTTTGTTTTTTTTTTTCAATTTAAGTTCACCAAACATTGACGTGATCGCCGATAACGATCAATCAGGATTTTTTTTTATTGCCACATTTTTTCCACGAAGATGATGGCTCCCCACTATCCTTCCAATTTTTAATAATGCATTATACAGTTCGTAACCCAATTTTGGTAGTTTCTGCAATCTCCTTAGATGTTTTCTCTGCTTAAAGCATGCCAATGATTTGACCCTCCTGAAAAAGGGATGTGCTGTTCGACATTGTTGTTTAAGAAATGGGAGGCACCAGTTGAGGTTAAATAACTTGTTGCCAGCAGAAACATAATTGCCCATACAATAACTATCAAATGGGAGGCTCGTACCTATTTGCTTGGTTAAATCCAAGTGCCGACTTTTTTTGCCAGGCAGTATAGATTAATGTTCCAACAACCATTGAAGTGTTTACTTCTCTGTGTAGCCTCAATAGAAAATACAATTTTATCTCATGAGTGAAATAATGTTAATAGTAGTAAATTGGAGCCCCAGTAAAAACATGTTACTTTTTTATCTGAAAGGAATTGGCGACAGCGTTTCAGTTTTTATACTAATCATTTAACCGCAACCTGTTTTTACTTTAAATTACTTAATATCTAAAAGGACCAACTAGAGGACCCATTGTGATGACAAGGAACTGGGATTAGGCCAGCGATCTGAGAATTGATTAAATGCCCTAAAATCAGTATTTAAGGACAAAGCTTTTACTGTTTATATATTTTTTTCTCCTTTTTTAACTTTTAACCAAGGAAGACAGGTCATCCAGAGTAGCTATAGGAAATATCAAAACTTTCTGCACTCTAAAACTTTAGATAAACTACTTCCTGTTTGTTTGTAACTGAGATTACCGTGTGGAATCCTGAAAACTACCGATACTGACACATTCACACAAACTGTTATCTGCCTAAGTTGTTTGAACAAAATAAAAACAGATCAAACAGTGCCACACATTTCATTTCATGGATACTAAAAGTTTTTAACCACAACTTCCCTGTCTTCTTTCCATGCTTTCTTTCTATAATTTTAGCTTTTGTGCACAAGATTTAGCAGATATTTCCAATATAGTCAGAGCTTTAATTAAAAGTACATTTAATGAAGTGAAGTTTTAGGAAGAATTTGTAGGCAGTTGAACAGAATGTTTTCAGTAACTGAGGGAAACAATATTTCATTCCAACATGTAATGTCCTTACAAATCATCAACCCAAAAGAAGTAAAGCTAAACTCCCCTCCCTTAATCTCAGCAGTAAAATGGTTCGCTCTCGTAAATATTACCACAGGAAGTAAAAGTTGTCAAGATCAAAGTTCTGTATTCCTCGTGTCATGTGACAAGGGCAGGAAATGCATAACCTAAAATGTGTTTTTTTTTCTTTTTTAGCATTCTACAGTATCGGTGTGTTTTTTCAATGAGAATAAGACTATGTCATCAGATATATGAGGCTCATTTAAACAGTTTCTAAAGCCAGTAAAGCTGCAAGTTAGTGACAGATAAGTACTGGAATACCCTCGAATTGGAAATACTACAAACTTTGAAAGAGAACACTTACCACTTGTGCTTTTCCTAAAGTTTTGTCCATTTGTCCTGGGGAGATAAATGAGTCCAATGGATCCAGTGACAGTTTCACAAACTTGGCATGAGCCTGGTTTTATCTGCTCAGCTAAAAACGTGTAGAGAAATGCTCTGCATGCACAGTGTTGTCTCAAACAGCAACGAAGAGGCAAGTGCATACACATGAGGAAGTGCAGCTGATGAAATGTGCGGTTGGCGGACTTCACTCTGATGCTGGGATTTCCTCTTTTAATGTTAAGCTAAAGCGTAGTGTGACTGTATGGGTGTGTATTGAGTAAGTATTGTGAGGAAGAAACCTGTTCAGCAGGTTTTGAATCCAGTTTGGCCAAAAAAAAAAAAATCTATAATACACCATATTGTTTACGCACCTTGAGGCTGTTTTTGTTTGCACTCAAGCAAGTCCAGTGGGAAACTGTACAATCTATCAGTGCACCATTCACATTAAGTGAATACAGCAGGTATAATAATAATGCTAAAAACGTCTAGGGTTTCCCATTTCAGGACATAATAAATGAAATTGATCCTCCCTCCCTGGGACATACACAAAGCCAAATGCAGAAGCAGGGTGTGAAAAACAGCACACGCCCTACAACAAAAGATACAAGTAAATAGTTCAGTTACTCAGTCTGGCATCGATTTGAAACAATCTGTTTTATATTTACTGTAGTCTTTTGTGTCTAAAACCACTAATACTGTAGCATATCCTCTTTTAGTTATTAGGCTTATGTTAATTCTTTGTTGGTTTATGCAAATACTGAACATGCTGCCATGTTCAATACTTTGTATGAACCAATTGTATAAACAGTAAAAGTGAATTTAAAAAAATTAATAATCATTAACTTGAATAAAGCAGTCTCTTTTTTAACATTCCTAAGTACAATCTAGGAAGAAGAGTGTCAGGATGCAGCTTGTAGGCTGCATGCTGAGCCTCCATGCCTCTCTCCCTTCCCTGCGCAGCCTGATTGGTTCCACCTGTCAGGCTGCAATTATCTCTTATTTGTTTCCACCTGTTGTCACCACTATATGTGCCCACCTCAGTCTGTTCTTGTTGCCGGTCCGTAGTGTTCAACTCCTGCTCAATCTCAGCCAGTAATCCTGTGTCAGCTCTGTTTTTGCTCAGTCAGCCAGAGACTCTGCTTCAGCTCTGTTCCAGCTCAGTCACAGCCTAAAGCTCCGTTCCAGCTCGGCTCCAGTCATTGGCTCTGCCTCCGCTCCAGTCAGAGCTGAAGCAGAGTCTCTGGCTATGACTAAGCAGGAACAGAGCTGAAATAAAGTCTCTGGCTGTGACTGAGCAAAAACAGAGCTGAAATAAAGTCTCTGGCTGTGACTGAGCAAAAACAGAGCTGAAATAAAGTCTCTGGCTGTGACTGAGCAAAAACAGAGCTGAAGAAAAGTCTCTGGCTGACTGAGCAATAACAGAGCTGACACAGGATTACTGGCTGAGACTGAGCAGGAGTTGAACACTACGGACCGGCAACGAGAACAGACTGAGGTGGGTACATATAGGCGTGACAACAGGTGGAAACAAATCAGAGATAATTGCAGCCTGACAGGTGGGACCAAATCAGGCTGCATAGGGAAGGGAGAGAGGCAGGGAGGCTCAGCATGCAGCCTACAAGCTGCATCCTGACAGTACCCACCCCACCCCACCCCACCCCCACCCTCCGAGGCCGGACACCGGATGATCCAGAACCTCCCAAACTGGAGCAGAGCGGAGCGAGGTCTTAGTGAGTCATCAGGTCCTGGTCAGTTTTCGCTCCGCTCTCAGCCAGCTTCTGCACCCAACAACTCCGCTTGGAAATAGACTTTGGTTTTTATTGTCATTCCACACCCTACTGTACAATAAACTCTCTTAATATCCAACCTCTGTTTGTGCACGCTATGTCCGGGTTCATCCTCAAAAAATATCATGACAAAGAGAAAACAGTTTTGACATTATTCTGGGAAGAAGGGCGTAAATGGTGGATGAGCAATGTAATATGTCTTGAAGAAGAAGGTTATCTGTGCTGAGAGAGGAGCTAAGGGTCTGGAGGGCAGTGGAATAACTGCTGAGCAATCAGGTTTCTTCTGAAATTTCTGTATTGTTTATGCTGGCACTGAGAATGAAGATTGCCAGGCAAGCAGGCCAGTTAGGTTTGTTAAGGATCAGTGGCAGACATTGTTGAAGGAACAGGTATTTCAGGTGGGTTCTAGAAGTTTGGTTTTGGAACAGTTCGTAGCTTGCAGAATTCTTCATGGAAGACTTTAAGTACAGGGAGGGTACTTAGAAACACGGGGAATGTACAGTATTTTATAATCATTAAAAGAAAGGATAGAATCTAAGTTAAAACTTGCATATATAAACCAAGAGCAGTACAGTGGATAGAAAAATGCAATAGTCAAAAGGATTTTCAGGAATGTTTCAGATTAATTACCAGGCAGTAGAAGACCATCAAAATAGAAAAACTAAGAACATTTCATGTTCATTAAAGGCATACTATGCAACATTTTTCAGTAAATGAATGTGTTCCATACCGTTTTGGATGATTAAATGAGTCATTTCAGGTCGAACAAAGGTTTTCTCTGCCGCCCTGGGGGTCTGTGGGGGAAATACCGCACTTGCAATTGCAAGAGCTCACGGCCCGCACACACAGAAGTCTAGCTTTACGGCGAGAACTCCATGTGTTTTTGCCCTGCCATTCACTATATGCACGCGCGAAAGCAACAACAAAGAACCGCGTGTTAACGTCAAATAAACATGCAAGCAAATCGAGTTTTTATTATTATTATTATTATTATTATTTTTTTATGTTGGCGTGACACTACCTTGGCGGCCGCGGCGAGGCGGCTGCGGCTTGGCGAGGCGGCGGCCGCAGCTTGCCGAGGCGGTGGCGGTAGCGTCTCGCCAACATAAAAAAAAATTAAAAATAAATAAATAAATAAATAAAATAAAATAATAATAATAATAATAATAATAATAATAATAAAACTGGCGAGGCGAGGACTTCCGGTTGGAACACCACCATGACGGCCGCACTGTGAGGGAGCTCCCGACAGAACCAAACGATTTAACAACAAACCCCCTCTAAACCAAAGAAATCCACATCCACGCCTCTATATAACAACGAGGGGAAGAGAAATACGCCGAATACCAGGTTTGAAAGTGCGTCGAAATAGCCGTACTAACTTTGGAAAAGTGCTAACGCGAACTAATGCTAACAAGCTAACCAGTGCGGACAGCAGTGCTAACAGGCTAACAACAACAAGCGAGCGCAGAAACGCATGCAATGGCAGATTCAACGGCACTTGACACTCTCTTACAAGAGCTGAGAGCATTCCGACAGGAAACTAATGAGAAACTTGGAAGTCTGAAAGAAGATATTGCTAAAGCTAATAACCGAATGGAGGAAGCTGAGGAGAGAATTGAAAAAGCAGAAGAGAGATTACAGAACGTAGAGGATGCATTGACCGGACTTTTGCAGCTCCACACGGGGTTAGTGGACAAGTTGACAAATCTGGAAAGCAGAACTAGAAGAGAGAATGTCAGAATTTATAACGTGCCAGAGACCACGGAACAAGATTACCCCAGCGTGAGTGCATTCGTCGAGGCAATGTTACGTGAGGGGTTAAAGCTGAGCGCTGATGTGGAGATAAACATCGAGCGTGCCCACCGCTCTCTTGGCCCTGTCCCCCCGAGTGGAGCCCCACCACGCTCCATCATTGTCAAGTTTCTGAGCTTCAAGACTAAAGAGCTCATACTCCTCAAAGCGTGGCAACAGAAAGGCTTTACCTGGAAAGGCAAACAAATAACACTTGACAACGACTATCCACCTCTCATCATCAAAAAAAGAAAAGAATATGCTGAGATACGCAAGATACTGAAAGACAACCAAATCAAGTTCCAAACACTTTTCCCTGCCAGACTGAAAGTTAAATATGCAGAAGGGATCAGAATCTATGACACGGCGAAAGAGGCAAGTGAAGACATGACCAAACGAGGTTTTCAAGTTAAAATAATCAAGTCATCGGAAACCATCCTGGAACAACTGAAGCAGCTGACCTGGAGCAGGGTGGCAGGAGGGTCCAGACCCAACCCACATCATCCAGCACCAGACCCCGGATACAGAGAGAAACTGAGAGCCTTCAGGAGGACGGCAGCTACACCCACTGAAGATTGAGGTCTCCTGCACCACTTTTCTTTGAGAAACTGTTATTTTCATCGACAAAATGTAAGTTCAAGTTATAATAATATACTGGTGTGAAATATAAGATGGTGGTTCTTCGGGATCCAACTCCCTTATGGCACAGGCCACAGCCAATGAAGGCCCCTCGAACGGACACATGAGGACACCGCCTTTAGAGGCCCAAAAGGGTCCACCTCAAGGACCCCTACCTTGGAAGTTTACCATGTTTTTTGTTTATTTTCAGTGTGAATGTTCCACTTATGTTCTAAGTTTGATGTTTATGTGGGGAACAAAATGTCACAACCAATGTGAAACTAAGACCAAATGCATAACAAACATATACAGATAACTACACTTAATATTAATGGCTTGCATAATCCAGTTAAAAGATGGAAGATATTGTCAAAACTCAAAAGAGATAAAACAGAAATTGCTTTTTTACAAGAAACGCATCTCCCAGACGATGAACATGTAAAACTGAAAAAAATGGGATATAAACATGTCTTCTATTCATCTCATAGTTCAGGACGGAGGAGAGGAGTGGCGACCCTGATATCTGGAGCACTGAACTACGAACACATCTCTGAATTAAAAGATAATGAAGGTAGATACGACATGATAACAGGAAAAATCGAAGGTACTCTTACAACCTTATTAAATGTATATATTCCTCCAAACAGTGACTTATCCTTCTATAAACACATATTTGAACTAATTTCAACAAAAAGTCTAGGGATATTGATATGTGCCGGGGACATTAACGTCCCATTAAAAATCTCGCTGGACTCTTCCACTGGTAGGGGCGATTCTAGGAAAATAGGAAAAAAGATCCTACAACTAATGGAAGAGACTGGTTTAGCAGACGTGTGGAGGGAAAATAATCCAACCAAGAGAGAATATACTCATTACTCACACCCTCATAACGTCTACTCAAGGTTAGACTATATATTTATGTTCAAAAATGACTTATTAAATGTGAAGGATTGTGAAATTGGACCATGTACAATCTCAGATCACAATCCAGTCGCCATGAATGTTTATCTGCCAAGGAAGAAATGTACACTTTGGAGATTAAATAATAACATTTTAAATAATCAAAATGCTAAACAAAAGCTTACTGAAGAGATTAAAGACTACCTTAATCATAACGATAAAGGTGAGGTGTCCCCAGGAACCCTTTGGGACACATTAAAAGCAGTAATGAGAGGAAGAATAATAAGCATCTCCTCTTACCTAAAGAAAATCAACCAACTCAAATTAACAAGCTTAGAGGAGAAGATATTAAAACTCCAACAGGAACATTCTAAAAATATGAAAAAAGAGATCAAAATTGAAATTGATGAACTGAAAAAAGAAATAAATGAGATTGAAACCTTAACAATACAAAAGAAATTAATCTTTATGAAACAACAATACTATGAAACGGGTGGAAAATCCTTAAAACTCCTCTCTTACAAACTAAGGAAACAACAAGCAGAGAGAACAATTTACAAAATTAGGAACCCCCAAAATGATAAAATAGAGACCGAACACAAACAAATACAACGTTGCTTCCAAAAATACTATACAAATCTTTACTCACAATCAGTCATAAATAATGAGGGTGACATAGATAACTTCCTGGAAAAGTTAAACTTACCAATAGTGACAGAAGAACAAAATAAGAAGCTTCTTGCTGCAGTTACCACAGAAGAAATTCATTTGGCAATCACAAAACTAAAAAGGGGCAAAATGGCGGGAGCGGATGGATATGGCCCAGAGTGGTACAAAACAATGGAGAGTCATCTCACTCCAGTTTTACTCAAAACCTTCAACTGGGTGCTTGAAAAGAAAACTACTCCAACATCATGGAATGAAGCAATAATTTCTCTCATACCAAAAGAGGGAAAAGATAGATTGGAGTGCGGCAGCTTTCGGCCTATCAGTATTCTAAATATTGATTACAAACTATTCACATCCATAATTTCACGGCGACTGGAAGCGATCTTACCAATAATAATACACAAAGACCAAACAGGGTTCATTAAACAAAGACAAACACAGGACAGTATAAGAAGAGTGTTAAATATAATGCAACAGGTTAATCAACAAAAACAAGAAACCCTAGTAATTAGCTTAGATGCAGAAAAAGCTTTTGACTCCGTGAGGTGGATCTTCTTATACAAAGTACTAAATAAATTTGGCTTTCATCGATCAATAATTGAGACAATTTCAGGACTATATTCTAAACCTACAGCTAGGATAAAAATCAACGGAGACCTCACGGAGTCAATCGCCCTCGAAAGAGGATCAAGACAAGGCTGCAATATGTCTGCTCTCCTTTTTGCCTTGTATATAGAACCGCTCGCTCAATGGATAAGGGAAAACCAGAATATAAAAGGTGTAACAATCCTGGGACAGGAGCAAAAGCTTGCCCTGTTTGCAGACGATCTACTGCTGACCATTACACATCCAACCCAAACATTACCTTTAACTATCAAAATGATTGAAGAATATGGTACATTCTCAGGATACAAAATTAATGTTAGTAAGACTCAAGTTTTAACTTTAAATTACAATCCTCCACAGAATATTAAAAATAGCTACAAATGGAAATGGGAAGCCGAATCAATCAAATATCTGGGTATGGTTTTACACAAAGATTTTAATAAAATGATTGATGTTAATTATGGACCTCTGAATGTTAAATTGCAATCTGACCTACAAAGATGGGGTTCATTACCATTTCTTGATTTGCACTCAAGAATTGACTCAGTTAGAATGACTCTCCTCCCACAAATGCTTTATCTATTCCAATGCCTTCCATTCTATATTCCACAAAAACAATTTGATGAATGGGATAAAATTATATCCAGATATATTTGGAAGGGTAAAAAACCTAGAATCAAGTATAAAACATTACAGTTACCGAAAAATAAGGGGGGTAGGAACTTGCCATGTTTACGGAAGTATTTTTATGCTGCACAGTTAAGACCTCTTGTATGTATGTGCTCTCCAGTTTACACAGCAGGCTGGAAAGATCTAGAGAAAAAAGTAATTAATGGAATACCTTTGAAAGCCTTAATGGTGGATACTAAACTACAGAGTAACATTGATATTCAGGAAAACCACCTATTAAACGTTATGATTAAAATATGGAATGAAACTATAAAACTTTGTCACTTAGAACAGGCCTCCAAAATTTTAAGATGGTGTGCTTATGACACCGACTTTGCCCCTAATAAATCTGACAAAAGATTCAAACTATGGGTTTCCAAAGGAATAACTGACTATAACTCCCTTGTCCACAAGGGGGCATTCCAATCTTTTGATAATTTAAAAAGAAAACATGGATTAGATACTGATGACTTCTTTAGATATCTTCAAGTAAGAAGCTATTTCAATAAAAATATCGACATGCACTCAATTAATCAAGGCTTTTTTCATACTTTCTTATCAATAATAAAATCAATGTCCCCATCAAAAATAGTTTCTAAACTATACAAAAGCATCCTTGGGTGTGAAGTGGAGAGCACATATTATGTGAAAGAAAAGTGGGAAAGGGAAGGTGGTTTCGTAATCACAGAGGAGGGTTGGGAACATATATGTGAAATACAATGGGCTACAACTGGATCAAATGTCTGGCGTGAATTCTGTTGGAAGAATATCATGAGGTTTTTCATTACACCAGCACAGAAAAAATACCAAGGGACGAGTGATGCTTGTTGGAGATGTAACAGTGAAGGTGCCAACCATTTCCATATTTTTTGGGAATGTGCGATCATACAAGAATATTGGTCAGAGATTCACTACCATTTACAGAATGTATTCTCTATTGTTTTTCCCTTGTCATTTGAATGCTTGTACTTAGGTAGAATAGAGGTGGACAACTTCAGTAATTATAGCAGAAAACTTTTGTACATTTTGTTGGCAGCTAGTAAGAAAGCAGTCACAAGGAAATGGCTGAAGCCTGACTGCCCAACGGTCGATGACTGGATCAATATTGTCAAAGAGATCTACACAATGGAAAAAATCTCTTTCCTCATCAAAGTGAAACTGGATGCTTTTTACGCTTTTTGGTCTAAATGGACAGAATATGTGAAGCCTACTCATACAGACTTTATGTAAAAATCCCAGTGAAATGTCATGTGACTGCAATGTTTCTGCTCCCCACAATGTTCACTGATGTTCTTAACTGTTTAAAAATGAAAATATGTGAAAGAGCAAGCATACAGTAAATGTATACAATGTAATTTGTAATGTACAATATGCTTTTTCAATAAAAAGTAAATTTGAAAAAAAAAAACTGGCGAGGCGGCCGCAGCGCCGCCTCGCTAAGACAGCGCTTGATGTTCATACCTTCACTGTGTTAGTCATTGTTTGTACTGCCGTTTTTTCCACTTTTCGTTGCGTTCGCCTGTCTGCTAAGCTCAAAACAACCGCGCCTGGCTTGACGGAGAAACCAGAACAGCTGAGCAGTGCAGTGCACTTTTACTTTCGACTCTGGGGGGAGCCTCGCTGGAAAATCCACCCCGGTTGCATAGTGTACCTTTAAGGTTGCCAGATAATCTTTCATGTACAGCTCTTTAATAGTCCCATTGCAATGTTTCAATCAGCTGCTGTGTGGATTGTTGTCCTTTTTACTGACTCGGTTTTAACTCTAGCATACTTTGGTATAAAAGTGTTCAGAGGTTACTCAGTTACTATTCAATTCAGTTCAATTACATTTTATTTATATAGCGTCAATTCATGATACATGTCATCTCAAGGCACTTTACAAATTCAAATTCAATAATACAGATTGTTCAAAAAGTTTCCCCTCTGAGGAAACCCCGTTGATTGCATCAAGTCTTGACAAGGAGCATTCACTCCTCATGAAAGAGCGTAGAGCCACGGGAAGAGTCGTCTGCATTGTCCATGGCTTTGCAGCAATCCCTCATACTGAGCATGCATGAAGCGACAGTGCAGAGGAAAACTTCCCTTTAACAGGAAGGAAAAACCTCCAGCAGAACCAGACTCTGTGTGAACGGTCATCTGCCTCGACCGACTGGGGGTTAGAGAAGACAGCAGAGACACAACACGAGAGACAAACAAGCACAGAAGCACACATTGATCCAGTAATCTGTTTTACATTAGATGGTAATAGCAGATGATCTGTCTTCCCTGGATGATGTCACTGCTAACAGAACGCCAGACCAGGTGTACCTACTATGAACACATTTGCCAGCTCCTTCAGCTGTAAAACGAACCCAACAAACAGAAGGTATGAGGTGTTTTGTGTTGATATGTTGTGTTTAGATATCTCCAAACATCCTGCCATGCATCCTAACTGCAAATTGTCATGCTTTGCATGTTGAGGGTAGGACCAAAATGTAGACAGGAAGTTGGGATGAACATGGTGGAGTTTAATAATTAAACATAAAACTTTCAGAAGTTACATTCAATTTAATTCAATTTTATTTATATAGCGCCGATTCATGAAACATGTCATCTCGAGGCACTTTACAAAGTCAAAATCAATCATATTATACAGATTGGGTCAGATTATACAGATTGGTCAAAAATGTCCTATATAAGGGAACCAGTTGATTGCTTCAAAGTCCCGACAAGCAGCATTCACTCCTGAAGAAGCGTAGAGCCACAGGGAGAGTCGTCTGCATTGTCCATGGCTTTGCAGCGATCCCTCATACTGAGCAAGCATGAAGCGACAGTGGAAAGAAAAAACACCCATTAGCGGGAAGGAAAAACCTCCAGCAGAACCGGGCTTAGTATGAACGGTCATCTGCCTTGACTGACTGGGGGTTACAGAAGACAGAGCAGAGACACAACAAAAGAGACAAACAAGCACAGAAGCACACATTGATCCAGTAATCTGTTCTACATTAGATGATAATAGAGGGTGATCTGTCTTCTCTGGATGATGACTCAGATAACAGAACGCCAGACCACATGTACCTACTATGAAAAAAAAAGAGAGAGAACAAAAAGTTATAAGCAGAAATGGTGACAAGCAATGCATAATTGAAGAACAGTATAACTCAATAGTGAGAAAAATAGAAAGTTACACAAGAAGAACCAAACATGGAGCACAGGTAGAGTGATGGGAGGAACCAGCAAAAAAAAAAAAAAGAAAACCAGAGAGCTTTCTTTTTTGTTTTGTCCAGTCTGTATAATCTGACCCAATCTGTATAATCTGATTGAATTTGACTTTGGAAAGTGCCTTGAGATGACATGTTTCATAAATTGGCGTTATATAAATAAAATTGAATTTAATTAAATTGAATTACTGAGTTGAGATTGGAGAATGACGTTAAATGCTGTTGAGTTAATCAGGGATAAGGAACAGCTGTGAAGGAGAGCAAACATGCAAACAGAGGTGAGATAAATTATTAACAAAAAGTAATCTGAACGAGACCTGGATAAACTACTAACTAAGAGGGAAAAGACTAAGGCCTAGTCCACATGTAGCCAGATATCTGTGAAAACAAATACATTTTTGTGGAAAACAATGTGGGAGATTTGTTTTTATAATGACCTGGCTACGTGTGTACAAGGCCTAACATTGATTTGAGAGAAATGAGTCCAATTGCTCAAAGAACAGAACAATAGAATAAACTAAAAAACGAAATGCACAGCAAAAATTTAGTGTAAAAATTTAAGTGTAATGTTTTTATGTTGTAAGCAGCAGGTGCCATGAGAAACCACAACAAGTTATGCTAGTCAAAGTGCACTTATTTGGATAGTGACACTCATTGTCATGTATACAGATGCTGCTGTGTTTCTATTCCTGCTGCTGGTTTCTGATGCCACTCTGGGTTGTTCCGCTAAGTTCTCCTAATGGATGCACCTGTTACTGCCCTGATTATTGCATCAGCTTCACCTGTGGGTGGCACTATTTAAGCCGGCCTTCTCCTGTGCTACAGTGCCAGATTCTTGAAAACCGCCCTGTGGGTAGACTATCCAGCATTCCGAGCCTGCCTTACTGCATGTGACATTTGATGACATTTTGGATTTCTGTAGTGATGGTGAGATGAAGCCTCATGAGGCATTGAACCACTTGAGCCAACTGGTTCGAGAAAGGGTTCATTTCTTGAAGCTTCATGTGCACACGAAACCAGCTACTGGCCATGTGTATAATCACAGCCAGCTGTATCTTAACACGTGTGATGCATTGATTTTTTTGTCTATTATGGCTCTTGGGAATGACTTCACATAAGGTGTAGGAAGAAATCATTGTCTACATAAATTATGTATACACATATCTGTACAATAAAATATTGTTTGAATGTATTCTCTGTGTGTAATTATTCCCAAAATAGTAGTGTCATGTGATATGACATGTTGTGTAATGATGTTTTTCTGTGACTCTAGAAAAATGGCATGGGCTTAATCAGGCAGAGCACAGTGAAAGTGCTTGTGGAACTTGGATGATTTCTTGCATTTTTATTAAGAAACAACTATTTCTCCACAGTTATTGGTTTCAAACAGTTTCTCTTTTTTGACACTACTTCTCCAGCCTTTGAAAAGACACGCTCACATGGCACAGATGATGCCGGGGTGCATAAATAAATAAGTGCAAGTTTGTACAGATTGGGGTACAGTGACCGATGATTAGATCAATACTCCATGGGGTTCTCCAGCCTGCTTATGTTTGCCTCTGACAGGTAGCGCTGGACCTCTACGGTGGCATTTGCTGACACATTTTGAGTCCTCTTTGCCTCCATGACAATAGTGTCCAATCTTTGCCAAAGTCTGCTACCTAAATGGAAACCACAGGTCATGTTGGTAAGTGTTGCAATAGGAATAAGTAATCTCAAAATGTAATATAAAAGATTACCTCTAGTGATTTCTTGAGAGGTGGAAGCCTGGGGAATCTCATGAGTGTTCTCTTCTGTGTTCCGTTGGATGACGGTGGCACACTCTGAAGTCAAGAGCTTCACTGCTTCAGCAGCTTTTGTGTTGCTGAAAAATGCTATAAGCTTAAATCGTGGGTCCAGGAGTGTAGCCAGCGACAAGATGCTCATTGACTGGAGCATGTGCAGCTTCTCCCTGAGCTGTCTGACGAGCTGCTCTCCTATTTCCACTGCTACTGGAGGTGCCGACTTTGTGTCTTTCTCCTGAAGGGCTTTCTCTATCATCTTCAGGAGGGGGAATACTTTTGATGCCGACACGTGTCTTCTGCAGAGAGCTCTGTGGTGGCGTCATAGAAAGGAGAGAGTAAAGAAAGGCATGCTACAACAATGTCAAACTCACTGGCAGTGAAAAAGGGAATGTCTGTGTAATCCAGCCAATGCTGCTCCTACTGGCTCCCTCAACTCCACCAGACGTTGCAGCATCAAGTAGGTGCTGTTCCATCTTGTTTTCACCTCCTGCATCAGCTTGGTTGCTTGCATGCCCAGCTGAAGCTGCACTTGTGTAAGCTTCTCTTTTAAAGATACAGAAGAGTAGGCCATTAAGCCACTGCAGTAGGAGTACAGACAAGCTATTAACATTAAATATTGGAATAAAAGAAAAGAGCATACCTTAGCAGTGGTGCTGCTTCTAAAGTAGCCAACTAGCTTCCTTGCTTTGGCCCGGAGGCCAGAGAGCACAGGGTGCTGGTGAAGCGCCCTCTTCACAAGATTGAGGGTGTGAGCAACACAAATGTGGTGGCGAAGCTTCAGCTCTCTCACACATGCCACCATATTAGGAGCGCCATCGGTGACCATGCATGTCACCTTGCCTGAGATTCCCCATTCCTCCATCAGGGAGGCTTTCACACAAGCAATATTTTCAGCAGTGTCAGACTGGGGGAATGCCTGCACTCCCAACAACACCGAGCTCAGCTTTTCGTTCTCCTCCACAAAGTGGCATGTCACTGCCAGGTAGGCATCCATGTTGATGGATGTTCACATATCTGATGTAAGACTAACAGCAGCCACCTTCTCTACTTTAGTCTTTGCGTGCTCCTTAGCAGACTCATATTTGGCCTCCACCATGGCCTTCAGAGCCTAAAGGAATAAATATATATATATTTATGAATTGTGACACATACAATAATGTAGTCATTCGTTTCATGCATGGACCCACACATACCTGCCTTGTAGGGAGAACATAATTGGGATCCAGCTTACACACAAATGTCCTGAATCCAACGTCATCCACAATAGTGAAAGGCTGGGTATCCTTCACTATCATGGAGACTAGAGCTTCATCCAGCTCCTGTTTTCTGGTGGCTGGTTAAAAGGGAATTAATACAGTGTCTGTTACCTGTCTTTATTTGCACAACAAGCAAACATCAGCATGCAAAAATTGTGATAGTGTGTTTGTAATATAGTAATGAAATACCTTGGCTAGGTGAAGCTCCAGTTTCCTCCATATTCTCATGCAAGGCACGGTAGTGCCTTAGCATGGATGAGGTGTTATTATTGTACCCCAACTCCTTGGAGCACAATAAACACCTCACCTTTACAGAAAATAAGAAACAGTGAAAAATACAGTTCCTCATAAGCAAACCTAATGCATATGCAAATGTTCAGTTCACCTTACCTTGTTAGGGCTTATCAAATCGAAATGTTCCCAAATAGGGGAAATCCTCCTCTTCTCGCCGGCTCCATCCTACTCCTATCCTGTCCTTGCACTCCTAAATCTCCTATCTATCTATCTCTCTCTCTCCTAAACTCTCCAAACACCAAACTAACTGTCTCAAACTAAATAACCACTATCCAAACTATCAAAAGTCTATCCACTCTCTCAACTGACCGCAACTCGCCTACAACAACCTACATTTTGAATGGAGCCTGTGGGGTTTCTAAAGCTGTCAAACCCCCGTGCCAAAATCTGAGCCACACACCGAAGCAGTCACGTGGTACAGTCGGGCAGCGAGGCTTCGGACTTCATCGTTTTTGGCCCCTCCCAAAAATAAAGCAAGCTTCGATACGCGCATTATGGAAACGCCGCCTCCATTACTCGACACACGCCTCGAAGCCTCGGCACATCACGTAACATCACTAGATTTCTGCTTGTTTCCTTGCCTTTGTCGGACTCTCCTGTGGTTCTCAGTTTCTGGACATAGACCCTTGCTTGTTGCCTGTCTCTGCCTCTCAGCCTAGTATGCCTGTACTTCTGTTTGTTGGATAACTTTGGATTCTTGAACCTTAAATTGGACTCTGGATACAGCCTAATGGATTTCCCCAATTGTGCCTCTGCCTATCCCCGATCGCCTGTGTATGAGTATGACCCCAGACTGTGTTACAATTCCCACACATTGCCTAACCCCTTCTGGAGGGAACATTCCTCATTTGATTCAGCGTTATGGATCCAATTAAGGTTAGTGGCTACTGTGAAATACTTCCCTCTCTCCTGTACAATCTATCAGCCACTAACCTGTCTCTCTCCCCTGCACTGCTGCCAGTCCCGGGGGACGACACATTGGCTAGGGGAGGAGTGACTGAAGTGTGGCTTACCAGCCACATGCAGCTTCTCTCTCCATCTCATACAGCTCATGGCGATTTTACTGGTCTGTTCTCATGTTAACTATAAATGTTCTCATTTTAACTGCAGTTAGTAAAGCATTTTAATTTGAAAAATCTTTTCTTTTGAAAATGATCAACTTCCACCACCTCCATCGTCACACGAAATTCAATCCTCTCTTCAGTTACTTCAACTGAACCACTAACATAGCACCAACCCCTGGTACCAGGGGAGGAATTTAACTATTATTTTTATCTCCTTGGGGGACGTCTCAGATTTTTCGTGCTCAGCTCTGATCTTCCAATTTGTCGGGACAGCGGCAGGACTGGGTACATACCTCTTGTTGTGCTGAACTTTTTTTTTACTCCATAATGATAAGCTGAAATCGGGAACATTTATGGGACACCTTTTGCCGGGGACAGGTCATCCAAAACAGGGACTATCCCCGGAAATCAGGGATGTCTGATCACCGTAGTGTAGTGTGCGTCCTTTCCAGAAGTTTCCCCAAGTCCTTTTTGAATAACTGCACAAAAGCAAGACCATCTTACCTTGCTATTCCGTTCTTCAGGGGGATCTTGTGAAAAAAATCTCCCAAATCCACTCTGGTCTTATTTCTTTCTACTGAGTCCCTTCTCCTCTCATAAATTGAACATGTTTTTCTTCTTGTAACTCTCAGCCGTGTGACTTCTTGTGACTCAAAGTCTACGGTGAGAGCAGCACAGCTACAATGAACGGCTAATCACTAACCTAGCCGCTAAGCTAACTGGATAAAGCGGAAACTCAGAAGGAAAGAGAACGGAAACTGGCGTTACGTGACCACGTCAGAATGATTGGCAGTGGGAAAACCAATAAATAAGGCGATTCCCCAGAAACTTGAGGGACAGTGGGGGGTGAGTATACAATGTCACCCACAATGGGTGAGAGCCGGAACAAAACTGATAAATTTGCCCATAGGACAAAACAGCAAAAATTGCTTAAAGTTTTTACAGGCCTGCAACTCCCACAGAGTGATTTTTTTAACCTTCTTATTGTGAATACATGATTTATTAACTACGTTCGGGATGGATATAACAAAAAGTGTTTCTGAACAGGATTACAGACTATGGCTTTAGGAAGAATCTGATTTGGAGCCCTTCTTTCTGTTAAGAGCATCATCACCACCAATAACCGTGTTTGAATGCAGATTTGGTGGCCTCTGAGACGGGGGCCAAGCTTAACTGTTGGAGTTTAAAAGCAATCACTGACAATAGATTATTTGAAAAATGAGAGCAGAACCACCAAATTCAATTCAATTAAATTTTATTTATATAGCGCAAGTTCATGAAACATGTCATCTCAAGGCATTTTACAAAGTCAAAATCAATCAGATTACAGACAGATTTGAACATTATCAACCTATTCAGCTGATCATTGCTCAAGGATTTTCAGTATCATAAAAAGGTTTAAGCTTTGTACCTTTTCAAACTATTAACTCTTTTCATACTATAATTTATAATTTAAAATTTTTCAGATGGATTATATAAAGAGCCTTTTTGACAAGAAAAACCCTAATATTATCTCCCCGGCTTCCCATTTCAGACTCCTCTAATGCTTCACAAACCCAGTGTCACAGTTATGGTTCTGTTTTAGTTTGGTTTTGGGCTTATGAGGACTTTTTCTGTTTACTCTGTCACGATTTACGTTTCTTTCTTAGTTTTAGTTTGTCACAGTTTGGTTTTTGTTTTGGTTCTGTATTGCACTTTGCTCTATTTACTCAGTTCATCATTCAGTAGTCAGCCAGCCCCTATCACCTCCCTGTTCACTCCCCAGTCAGTTCAGTCATCTGCCCAGACAATTCCCACCATTTTCCCTAATTAAGTTCCAACTCAGCCCACCTGTTCACTTGCCTTTATATACCTGCCTCATTGACTCATTCACTGCCAGATCTTCATTTCATCTCAGTTCATCTATCTTGTTGTCACTCGTGTCTTGCTGCCGTGTTTTTTCTGTCTGTCTCCGTGCTCCACCAGTTTGGACTCAATACTGGTGACATCAGCATCTCATGGTTTGTTTTTTGCCTTTTTACATTAAACACCTTTTTTCGTAATTTTGTTTCCATCTGAATTTCGGGTCCGCCAGCATCAACTGTTACACCCAGAGTATCTTTAAAACTGAGATTCACTTTATTCCACCTTTTGCTAATCAATCAGTTGCTGTTTTTTATATAATAGTTGATCAAAATGTTTCAGCCTAGTCTAAGATAAAAAAAGATATATATTGATTAACAGATCAAGGCTTAGCCAATTTATCTAAAAATAGCTTTACTGTCATAAAGAACTGATAAAGGTGATGCTGTTCTAATCTAGAACACAGTATCTTATAGCCCACAGATTTTGAAACAGATTGGAAAGAGAATTGAGCAAAACATTGAGCTATAATCTTACATGGGTTTTGCACAAGAGATAATGAGTTTTAGAGCACAAGAAATAAGAGAGGGCTCTTGTGGATTGTTACATTACAAAAAAAAATGAATATGACTTTCTAGGAGAACAACACCCTATAAAGCTTGTCTTTTATACACTCCCTAAGATAAATAAATCAAAGGTAGAACCTGTTCCTAGTCGTAACATAGTTGTCAGTCTCTAACAGAAGCTCTTTCTGAACATGCTGATTTTCATATTAAGTTACTTATAGATTAGCTTCCCTCTTACATTAAAGAGAACAACATTTTTAAAATCATATTTTGTCCATTGTTGATCTTTCTGAAACTGATACACTCTGCACTATAGATTTTGTCAGTTTATATACTTACATTCCCTAGGAAGAGGGCTTAAATGCATTAGTATATTATCTGAATAAGAGAAATTCCCATACCCCCCACAGGTTTCCTGTTGGATTTAACTGAGTTAGTGTTAAACAAAAACTATTTTAAATATGAAAATTCCTTCTACCTTCAGTATAAAGGAGTTAACATGAGAAGTGCACATGCACCTAATGATGCCAAACTATTCATGGGTAAAAAGATGATCAGGTATATCATAATAATCCTTCTGAGCCAAAATTTAAATCCTGGCTTTGCTAGATCATATATTATTTGTATTTTGTTTCCCCAGGCACTACAGAGGACATTCAAGAGTTTAAATGGGACCTTTCATGCAAATGTAACGTTTCTGGCACTGGAGCTGATCTAATCCCAACCCAGCACACCTGTTTAGTCTCCACCCTGCCTGCAATTAGCCTTCAGTGTTTTCACCTGTTCTCACCTCCATATATACTCAGTTCTGATCAGTCTCCAGTGCCAGAACGTCTTTTCTGATCTCTACTCATTCTCACTCGCAAAGCCCATGGTAAGAGCATTCCGGCCTCAGTTTATTCTGATAAATTACCTGTCTGTTGCCCGACCTGATCTGACCTGTTTTTTGAGTTTGCCCCAGCTTTTGTTTCTCCCTGGATGTCAGCTCTGTACCTCTGTGGATTGTTTTTGCCTGCCTGGATAACCCGTCATTTCCTTAATAAATCAATCAAGCATCAGCTCCGTGTCCGGCTCACATTGGGTTCAACCTCAGCAAATCATCACAGTACGTTCTGCCCCCATGAATCCTATGCCGACACGTCTTTTCCTTTCCAGAGGAGCTATGCTTTCGCAGACCGACTCCCCCCCCTTCACTTCCCTGTCCTGATCCGCCCACAGCTCCTCCTAGTGGCGCTGCAGAAGCCGACCATAAATCGTTGGAGGACAAAATAAGATCTTTTGCTTCCCTCATTAAACGTCTCAGAGAAGCTCTGTTCTGCCACTATTCAGATGGTTTGGAGGAGAAATTAAGGCAAGTGGAGGGACATTATAGGTCAGCCCTCCGATCCTTCTACAATCGACCCAATTCTGTCCCTGAGGGTCCGACTGACGCTTCGGTCCCCGAGCCTGTCCTGGAGGGTCTGCTTTCGCCCAAGTCCTGAAAGGGGGTCCCAGGGGACCTGCCTCTGCCCAAGTCTCCAGAGGAGACCCTGGAGGGTCTGCCCTCGCCCGAGAGGGGGTCCAGGAGGACCTGCCTCCGCCCAAGTCTCCAGAGGGGACCCTGGAGGGTCTGCCCTCGCCCGAGTCCTGAGAGGGGGTCCAGGATGACCTGCCTCCGCCCAAGTCCCGAGAGCGGGTCCAGGAGGACCTGCCTCCGCCCAAGTCCCGAGAGGGGATCCAGGAGGACCCGCCTCCGCTGGCCAGCGACAAATTGACTCAGAGGGGTCCGTCTCTAACTTGCGGCGTGGGAACCCAGGAGGGTCCGTCGCCGACCTGGGACGTAGAAACCCAGGAGGGTCTGTTGCCGATCTGCGACGTAGGAACCCAGTAGGGTCTGTTGCCGACCTGCGACGTGGGAACCCAGGAGGGTCCGTCGCCAATCTGCGACGTGGGAACCCAGGGGGGTCCTTCATTCTTCGGGCACCCTGGGCCTCAGAAAAGGGTTCAGCAACCATGGTCCCCTGGAGACTTTGAGCCCCTCTGCGTCGTTCTTAAACCTAGACTCATTATTGCCCTCATGGACAGCCAACTCTGGGAGAGACTGTATCTCCAGAAGCTGGTCCTGAGGCTTCTGGTTGCCAAGGGTCTGGCTTTTCCTCCTGAAGCCTGTAGCCCGGGGCCTCCTGAAGCCTGTAGCCCGGGGCCTCCTGAAGCCTGTAGACCGGGTCCTGAAGCCTGTAGCCCGGGACCTCCTGAAGCCTGTAGCTCGGGGCCTCCTGAAGCCTGTAGCCCGGGGCCTCCTGAAGCCTGTAGCCCGGGGCCTCCTGAAGCCTGTAGCCCGGGGCCTCCTGAAGCCTGTAGCCAGGCTCTTTCTCCATTCGCCTGTAGCCAGGCTCTTTCTCCATTCGCCTGTAGCCAGGCTCTTTCTCCATTCGCCTGTAGCCAGGCTCTTTCTCCATTCGCCTGTAGCCAGGGTCTCTCCTCAATCGCCTGTAGCCAGGCTCTTTCTCCATTCGCCTGTAGCCAGGCTCTTTCTCCATTCGCCTGTAGCCAGGCTCTTTCTCCATTCGCCTGTAGCCAGGCTCTCTCCTCAATCGCCTGTAGCCAGGCTCCCTCCTCAGTCGCCTGTAGCCAGGCTCCCTCCTCAGTCGCCTGTAGCCAGGCTCCCTCCTCAGTCGCCTGTAGCCAGGCTTCGCCTCTAGTCGCCTGTAGCCAGGCTCCCTCCTCAGTCGCCTGTAGCCAGGCTTCGCCTCTAGTCGCCTGTAGCCAAGCTTCCCCTCTAGTCGCCTGTAGCCAAGCTTCCCCTCTAGTCGCCTGTAGCCAGGCTTCCCCTCTAGTCGCCTGTAGCCAGGCTCCCCCTCTAGTTCCCTGTAGCCAGGCTCCCTCTTCAGTCGCCTGTAGCCAGGCTCCCTCTTCAGTCGCCTGTAGCCAGGCTCCCTCTTCAGTCGCCTGTAGCCAGGCTTCGCCTCTAGTCGCCTGTAGCCAGGCTTCGCCTCTAGTCGCCTGTAGCCAGGCTCCCTCTCTAGTCGCCTGTAGCCAGGCTCCCCTAGTTTGTAGTCCGGTGCCTCCCCTAGTCAGTAGCCAGGCGCCGCCGCCCAAAGTTAGTAGCCAGGCGCCGCCTTCCCTAGCCTGTAGTCCGGCGCCTCCCCTAGCCTGTAGTCCGGCGCCTCCCCTAGCCTGTAGTCCGGCGCCTCCCCTAGCCTGTAGTCCGGCGCCGTCCACAGCCCTTAGCCCGGCGCCGTCCACAGCCTTCAGTCCGGCACTGTCCACAGCTTTTAGTCCGGCGCCGTCCACAGTCTTTAGTCCGGCGCCGTCCACAGCTTTTAGTCCGGCGTCGTCCACAGCCTTTAGTCCGGCGCCGTCCACAGCCGTCAGTCCGGCGCCGTTCTTTGCTTTCTCCCTCTCCAGGCGTCGGCCTCTGAGGATCCAGCTCTGCCGACAGCCTCCGAGGGTCCTGCTCCGCTGATGGCCTCCGAGGGTCCGGCGCCGTTCTTTGCTTTCTCCCTCTCCAGGCGTCGGCCTCTGAGGATCCAGCTCTGCCGACAGCCTCCGAGGGTCCTGCTCCGCTGATGGCCTCCGAGGGTCCTGCTCCGCTGATGGCCTCCGAGGGTCCTGCTCCGCCGCCGGCCGGATGAAGTCCCACTCCGCCGACGGTCTCCTGTCTGCCTTTCTTGCCTGGGCCATCCGACGGGACGACTGCCGGAGATCCTTTCTCGCCTGAGCCGTCCTCCGGGACGACCGCCGGAGATCCTGTCTCGCCTGAGCCGTCCTTCGGGACGACCGCCGGAGATCCTGTCTCGCCTGGGCCGTCCTCCGGGATGACCGCCAGACATCCTGACCCGCTGGGACCGTCCTCCGGGACGACCGCCGGACATCCGGTCACTTAGACTGTTTGGGACTCTGTATTGTTGGGATTTGCCCTTTGAGGGTTGTTTTTAGGCCCGAGCAGCGAAGCGCTGCGAAGGCCTATTGTTTCTGTGTTGTTTCTTATTATTATTATTATTATTATTTTTATTCTGCCCCCCTAAAGAGGGGCCTTTTTGGGGGCTTTATCATATTCAAAAACTCACCAAACTTTGCAGATGCATGGTGACTGTTTAAAAATTTTGTATTTTAAGGTCGTCACAAAAATCTAAAGAAAAATGCCTCAACGGCGCCACCTAGAAATTTTCAAAGGACCCTTAGCTATTCACTTACTTCATCGTAGAGTAATGAAATTTTGTACAGTTGTAGATCTAAGCAAGACGCTCAGAATTTACAATTAACGTCATAGTGCAAATATCACAGGAAGTCGGCCATTTTAGATTGAAGGTCGTAATTTTACCTCATTTTTGACGTTTACAGCATTGGTATTTGATCGAACTCGTCCTAGGGATTTCGAGCGAGCGGCTTGAAACTCGGTCAGTCTGATCATAAGGCATGGCCAATTAAAAGTTATCAAAACGGTGAGTTTTTGAGCATGTTGAAGGGGCGTTAGCAGGGGTCAAAGTTCACCTACTCGCCACAAAACAGAAAACTGTTATATCTCCTACACAGAAACACACAGAGGCACCAAACTTTCTGTGATTGATCATCATCGGGTCTTCTACAGTATCCAATGGTCAAATGATGACATCACTTAGGCCACGCCCCCTGACAACAGGAAAAACTGTTTTATCTCCTACACAGAAACACACAGAGGCACCAAACTTTCTGTGATTGATCATCATCGGGTCTTCTACAATATCCAATGGTCAAATGATGACATCACTTAGGCCACGCCCCCTGACAACAGGAAAAACTGCTATTTCTCCTACACAGAAACACACAGAGGCACCAAACTTTCTGTGATTGATCATCATCGGGTCTTCTACAATATCCAATGGTCAAATGATGACATCACTTAGGCCACGCCCCCTGACAACAGGAAAAACTGCTATTTCTCCTACACAGAAACACACAGAGGCACCAAACTTTCTGTGATTGATCATCATCGGGTCTTCTACAATATCCAATGGTCAAATGATGACATCACTTAGGCCACGCCCCCTGACAACAGGAAGTGTCATGTTTTATTGTTAGCAGTCGCTATGTTACCCCTCTGAGCTAATCAACATGAAACTGTGTCCACAGACATGTTGCTGTGTTGTGGATTCCAGGCCCAACTGGATTCCATGTAGCAGTGCAGCATGGTGGCGTGGCGAAGTCACCTGAAACGCCGCTGCCATATGTCCAGACTTCCATAGGGTATTGACAAATTTATTAAAAAGTAACTTAAAATTACCTTAAAAGGACAACATTTTTAAAAGTCAAAAGGCTTATTTGATGCTTTGAGAACATCTCTTCTATTCGGCTACAAAATCAACTGGATTCGATGGAGCAGGGCGGCGTAGTGGCGTGGCAAAGTCACCTGAAACGCCGCTGCCATATGTCCAGACTTCCATAGGATATTGATAAATTTAATAAAAAGTAACTTAAAATTACCTTAAAAGGACAACATTTTTAAAAGTCAAAAGGCTTATTTAATGCTTTGAGAACATCTCTTCTATTCGGCTACAAAACCAACCAAAACAGGATGATCTTTTAAGCTATAAGACCATTTTTAAGATGTCAATACATAGATTTTAAGCTGGTGGGTCGCCACTGCCTCCGGTGGCCAAATGCATCGCTGCATCAACTGATCTGCACCAGTTTAATCTCGTCATGGCAAAATTATTTTTTCTCTTCATGTGTGGCCCTAATACTCCATCGTAAGAACACCGCTGTCGTTACCGCGGGTCCTGGGGAAAAAAAAAAACGCTGCTCCTGGGGGGAATTTTTGATTATGCTCACGCATAGATGTGTAAAACTTCACATTGCAATTCAGACAGGCGCAGACTGAACCGTGCAGTTCATTTTAAAGAGGCAGTTTTGGCGCATATTCCGATAGAAACGGGCTGCGGGGAGCCTAAGTGTGTTGTCGTGGGCGTGTTTACCCGCTGCAGGTAACCGCTGTGAAACAATCAGAAAGATTTCCCTGATTAATAACATCTTTATGGCGCTCATCTTTATTGTTACTATGTGCTGCTTTACCAGTTCTCTCTCTCTCGCTCGCTCGCTCGTCATCGGACAAAAATCAAACTGCTTCGTGTTTGTATTTGAAATTGTGCGTCAGACTCAGATTTAGAAGTGTTGTTACGACGTTTGAGCTGTAACTGCAACCGTTTTTTTTATATATATATCTGGTAACTTTACTGAATTTGCAGCTTAAGAAGATTGGGTTTGACAGACAACACCAACTGTCCCCTCAATCCAGTGCACACAATACCACAACAGACCTCATCACGCTCTACAGTACATCAAGAAAACTAAATCAACTAAAACAAGTTCACGAGTGCACATGAAATGAAGTTAATCCATATTTGTGTGTCAGTGTGTCTAAGCATTCTCCAGAATTTGACATCTCAGCAGAGCCTGTAATAATTATAGAAAGTAACATTATAGTTGTTCTGCCTTTTGTTAAGACAGCAAGGAATTCATGTCGTGAATACATTACATAAATAAGATAATAATTCTTAGTCAGAGGAAATCCAAGGCAAAAACAGTTAGAAAAGTTTTGGGTTCATATTTAATCAGAGTGAGACATCACAACTTTGTTAGATCTCTATGTGAATTACGTGAGATAGTGAGTGCTCTCACCTTAAAAAAAGATCTTTGACGTATTTTGCTCCGGTTAAAAGCTGGTTTTCAGCGATGAAGCTAGGGAAACTGCTAATGTTGAAGTTGAATTTGTTCTACACGCTTCTGCCTTGGAAAAATATTCGTCTTTTTACAAAAAGAATGTTTAAAGCCAGATTTGGGAACAAAGGTTATTAAGAGAATGCAAGAAAAGGAAGCTTTTGTGGGGAACTTTTGTCCTAGCTGTCTAGCTGCATATGGCCCCAGGACAGCACAATAGTTGTCTTGAAGTTTAATTTTGGAGAAGTAGAAACAAGTATTAATTTCAAAAGGTAGGTAAAAAAGGAAAAAAGTTTTTACAAAATCTTAAAATGTTGGATAGTCGTTATTTCCATCTTGCTGTGAAAATTGGTGAAATATTATCATTTTTAATGCTTAGATATAAAATCGCAAGGCCATTACTAAAATTGCCTTTTGTTGAAAATGTTTTTTGGCATGCCATACTTTATATTTATAGGTAGCCTAGATGTGCATAATAAAAGAGTGGAACTAAAACCTGGTCTAAAATTATTATGGAGCTTTAACTTGCTAAGAGTAATACCGTTAGATGATTATATCTTTAAAATTAGATAACTGTCTCAAAAAATGTGATAGTTTATTTGGTCTGAAGAGATGATGCAATTCAATGTTATTTATATAGCGACAATTCATGAAATATGTCATCTCAAGGCACTTTACAACGTCAAAATCAATCAGATTGTACAGATTGGGTCAGATTATACACATTGGTCAAAAAATTCCTATATAAGGGAACCAGTTCATTGCATCAAAGTCTTGACAAGTAGCATTCTCTCTTGAAGAAGCGTAGAGCCACAGGGAGAGTCGTCTGCATTGTCCATGGCTTTGCAGCAATCCTACCTACTGAGCAAGCATGAAGCGACAGCAGGAAAAAAACCTCCCCATTAACGGGAAGGAAAAACCTCCAGCAGAACCGGGCTCAGTATGAACGGTCATCTGCCTCGACAGACTGGGGGTTACAGAAGACAGAGCAGAGACACAACAAGACAGACAAAAAAGCACAGAAGTTCTACATTAGATGGTAGTAGCGGGTCATTCAAAATTGAAGAACAATAGACCCTGATGTCCTGCAGTAGCCTAAACCTATAGCAGCATAACTATAGAGGTAGCTCAGGGTAACATGAGCCACTCTAACTATAAGCTTTTTAAAAAAGGAAAGTCCCAAGGGCCAGCTTCTAGTGGAGAAGTTCAAGTATCTTGGGGTCTTGTTCACGAATGAGGGGAAGATGGAGCGGGAGATCGACAGGCGGATTGGTGCGGTGTCTGCTGTGAAGCGGGCGCTATACCGGTCCGTTGTGGTGAATCTGCACCAGATTTTTTGTGAGTCGTGGGGGAGCGCTGCCGAACACGTTTGTGTAAATCGCCCAGTGGACGGGCGGGCAAAATGCGTGACAGCATCTGCGGTGGCGGGCGGCCGGCGGTGCGCAAATCCCAGGGGTGGCCAAGGCCGGAGCGGCGCTTTGCTGCGAGGGCCGCTCATCACCGCTTGTTTGTTTTGGACTTGTGTTTTTGATTGTTGTTTTTTGTTTGCATTAATATTCATTTGCCAGATCTTGGTTTTTTTTCTCAGAATATAGCAAAAATCTGTTTCTTTTCTTGATGTACCTGTTAACACATTGGATCTTCTCAAGGGAACTGACTGATAAGAACACGTTCTTTCATTACAGTAGTTCTAGCCTGAAGAAGAGTCCTCCTTTTAGTCAGCTATTGAGAATCACAATGATTTGCAACACTGAAGAAGCTTTTTGACATACAAGCTACAACTCTATGTAAAGGATTAAGAGAGAGGTTGTGATGACCAGTTACTGAAATTTTTTTATCAGGAAGTAAAATGTCTGAATAGCAATGTATACAATTTGCCCCATTACCATCCTTCAATAGGGGCTCAATGAATTGGTCACTTGTATTTCACATAGCAGCTTGCAAATGTGCCATTTACTTATAAATTTATAATGTATTAATCTTGGGGATTACCATTTTTTTTTCTTTAACCAAATGTAATTGCAGTTTGATTTGTGCAGACTTAATTACAGGATTTCGGTGCATTAGTTGGTGCATTTCTCACATTTGTTGCTGGAGTACATGCATTCACTTCAGAAAGAGGCAAACTGTTATCTATCCCATTAGAGCTGTTTATTCTAAACTGTTAGATTTGTATTAAATTTTAGTTAATGAATGTCCCAAATGTCCTTCTGTTCAACCAATAGCAGACAGTGTAATGACTAGTATGAGATACTTGTATCTCTTATCTAAACAAGTAATCTGACACCTCTGTTTCCCACAGCTGCTGACGCAACATCCTGGTTCTCATCTAGCACTTCAGTTTTATTGGTACATCTACATTGACTTTACTGAACTTCGTCTCTCATTTCTAAGTTAGAACAGGTATGTCTCTAGACTATTCAGAGTGTGAGGGCCTTTTTTTTGTTAAACACTTTATGGGGGTAACTTAAGTGCAAGTAAATTCTGCTTTAGTCTATTTAAATATGATCTCAAGGCAGAGCAAAGGAAGTTATGCAAATTAGTGGTTGTTGCCATGAACAACATGCAAGGGTGTGTTTCTGACAGTTTAAAAGCAGCATTTAGGGGTAGGAAAGTGAAAAACGACTTGTAGCTGCTCAGGCACGACACAACATGTCGAGCACTGCTCAGAGAATATAGCTGTATAGACAATACTTTAACAGGTTCCACCAGTCCAGGTATTTCAGATATTAAACCATTAAAGTACAGCCCAAACCATGAGCTGTTGGTGTGCCAGCACCCATGTCACAAGAAGAGCTTGCTTATGCAACAGCCATGAAAAGGCAAATATTATATCAATGAGCAACAGACATGTTCTTTCCTTTGCTCAGGCATGTACTTTTTATAAAACTTGGGCATATATAGAATAGTGATTACATCGATACTGGTACATTTGTCTTACCTATCATAGTACACAATATTATGCTTATATATATATGTAATAACAGATTGTAAGGGACCAGACTTAAATAAGGACAAAGGTGTTCCAAAAAATTGAAATTTTTCAATTTAAGAATGTAAAAATGGTTAACAAAAGGGTCAAACTTCAATACAGAATAACTCCATTAATAAATACCATGGATTTGGGCCCAACACAACTGAGGTCAACTAAACAGTAACAAAACTGACCACCAGACAAAGAACAAAGGCCTCTTATATAGGGGTGGAATAACCTAAACTTCCCATATGAGGGAGGCACAACATAAAGGAACAACAAACCAAAAATATAAACACAAAAGCTAACAGAAACAAATAAAGCAAAATTATTGTTAACTTAGCACAAATAAATGATCATTAAAATTAAAAAACTTAGGTCTAATTCAACAAATAAAGTTCCTCCCCTTCAGTCTTTTGGAGTCTGTTCCTGGCTTCCCCCTCCAGCTGATTTGTATTTGCAGAAGCTCAAAAAAAGTGTAAGTAAACCATTCACACAGATATTAACTAACTGTCTGCACCCATTAGAAAATATATGTCCAAATAAAATAACTTGAGCTTGACTTATGTATAGTGTAATCTAGAACCAATAAATGTAAATCATGAATAAACTGTACTAACACTTGGTGGTGGTGGGTGACGCATCTACCACACAGATAAACTAACTTACAGAATTAAGTCTAATTTCTTTATAACTTATTTAAAAAAAATCCATAACACCCTTGCTGAATAGTACAATATTTCTTAACTCGTGGAAAGGCTGTCTGCAGCCAGGATCAACCCAGTCTCACTGAAAAACCTGTATTAGCCACATTGGTCCAGAGGGGGAAAAGTAATATTGTCACAATTTGGCTTCTTAATATTTTTCAATACCATGTTTTATTTGGCCTATTCATTTACATAAACTTGCAGCCAGGGTCCGAAATTAACACTCGCCAGTCGCCAAATGCGAGTAAATTTCCTGTTTGGCGAGTGAATTTCAGAGAGCTAGCTGCCACATGGCGAGTAAATGTTTGTACCAAATAAAATAAAAATAACATAAAGATGACAAAACCCATCTGGGCTGCGGATGATCCGTTCACAGCTGTCTATCCAGAGCTCAGTCTAGACCCGCCTTCTACGGAGCTGGTTCAGCTCCTTTCATATTCAGAACCAGTCATGGCTGCACACTGGATCAGAAAACAGATCTGCTAACCAGATGCAGTCTAAAACGCCAATTAGCCTGTTTATAAGTTTCGTTCTTATTTATTCTTATTTATTTATTTATTTATTTATTATGGGGGTTGTGGCCCAGTGGTTAGAGCAACGCGCTTGCAGTCAGAGAAGGATGCAAGTACCCAGTTCGATCCCTGGTCCCGGCACTCTGGGTCCCTGAGCAAAACCCTTAAACCCAGATTGCTCCCCGGGCACCGCACATGGCAGCCCACTGCTCCCCAAGGGTGATGGGTTAAAAAGTAGAAAAGAAATTTTGTTGTAATGTATGCTTCAATGACAATAAAGATGATATTACTATTACTTATTCAGCATTTTTTTTACCTATGTGTGTTGCGGTTTTGCGCTTTGCCGCTGTTATTGCGGTGCCCCCCTTCCAGGTGCTTTTATCAGCGGCCAGCCTTCAAAACGTGAATTACTGCGTTTAATGTCCTTCCACTCGTACCAAAATGTCACAATTAAAGTCAATAGGAGAGTCAGTAACTGTATTTCATGCTCTTTGGTTTTTAACGACACAGAACCAGTGGTGCTTCGGTGGGCGTGGTGCCTTGTGCTTGAATTCAGGTGCGCAAAATTACGTTACATGTAATTTGGGTGCGCACAGGGTCATTTTAAGGAACTTGTAACATCGGGGGCTGCAGCTCAGACCAATTATTTCTTATCTGCTCCCTAAAGGAGCCCTTTAGTGTCAGGATCTGTCAGGTTTCTGTTTTGACTGTTTGTTTATTTTGATCTACTAGTTAACCTCTCCAGCTTTAAAGCTCAGTTTTGGTTTCGGGTTCTTTCTTGTTTGGTTTCTGTTATAGCTTGTGTTCTGTTTAGTGTTAGGTTTAGGTTCTGTTTTGGGTTATGGTCTAGTTTGGATTTTATTGTGGTTTGATTTTGTTTTTTATCACTTCACTTGGCCTGCTCTGTTTACTTCTCTGTATCCAGCCTTTAATCAGTCACTCAGTTCACCTGCCAGCTATCTGCCAGCTCACCTCGTAGTCAACACCCTGTCACTCCTCTTCTCCAGTCACCATCCAATCAGTGTCGGTTTTCTTCCAGTCACTTCCCTGCTCCACCCATGTCAGTAATTAGTCTTCACTCCTGTTCACCTGCTCACTCCCCTATATAGTCCTGTCACAAACCTCTGCAATCTGCCAGATCAATTCGAGCCACTTGGTGAGTCTTATCCAGCGTTGTATTCTGTTAGCACTGTTGATACCGACCCGATTGCCTTTTTGATTCTGAGCCAGCCTGATCCCTGAACCTGATTTTCTTGCCCTGTACGATTGCTTACCTGTTTCTCTGACCTGGACCTGCCTTGGGATATTTGGAGTTTTGCCTTGTCCTTGTCTGTACTGTACTGCCTGTTTTGGACTGCCTTTCATGTACCAGATTTTGGACTGCCTTTTTGACCATTGAGCCTTGCCTGTCCCTGTTTATTATTAAATCCTGTTTTTTTGCTTATACCTCTCTTGTCTGGCTGAATACTGGGTCCTCAATCTCTCGTTCGTGACAGATTGATCTGGCCTTACCGGACCCATCGCCAGACAAGTCTGTGGTATTTTTTTTTCTCTCTTTTTTTTTTTTTTTTTTCAACATGAGCACGCCGCCGGTCTGCACCTCACTCTCCGGCAGAGCCATGTTGCAAGGAGGCTCACTGGAAGGTTCTAGACTGGTGTTCTGTCCACCCGGTGTCGGTCCCAGACGCTATCGCAGCAAGAGCAGCAGCTGCAGCAACAGTCTGGATTACTCACCCAGAGACTCCACTCATGGGTTTTTTCCTGACCCGAGATTGTTTGTAGAGGTCGAGGCGGATATTATTGCTGATCTCCGGCCTGATCTTTTTCTCAACCCAGACCAGTTTCCTGTTTACATGAAGGAGGCGTGGCCGCCAGCGCATATTCACAGGGAGTCATCTCCACAGGCAGATGCTCGTCCGCTGCACTCCCGTTCAGGTCAGTCCCGTAAACGCCACCGCAGAGCTGCTAAAAAGAGATCAGTCTCTCCAGCTAGTCAGTCAGACAGCTTTACTCAGCCTCCATCGGCTCCTGAATGCATTATGGAGGGTCCGCCTCCATCCAAGACCCGAGAGGGGGCTTTGGAGGACCTGCCTCTTCCCAAGTCCCATGAGGGGGTCCAGGAGGACCCGCCTCTGCTCAAGTCTCCGGCGGAGACCCAGGGAGGTCCGTCGCCGATCTGTGACGCTGAGGTTCGGGCTCTGGAAAATAAAATAAGGACTTTTGCCTCCATTATTAAGAGCTTCAGGGAGGTCCTTGCAACCCGTCCCTCACCGACTCTGGAGAGAGAGTTAAGGGTGGTGGAGAGGGCATTATAGATCGGCCCTACGGTCGTTTTACAGCCGCTGGATCATGCGTAAAGACGCAGCGTGAACCCTGGGTGCTTTAAGTGTTGCAGCTGAGGGAAAATGTTAGGATGTATAGGCTTAATGAAACTCCGCCTCATTCACCTACATGGATAGACTAATGATAATCTGTAGTGTTTTTTATTGCTTGGATGTGAATCTGATAATTTATATTGTGTCTTTTATAATCAACTACAATATTCTTTTTATCAAAGTCAGGAAACAGATTTCTCTTCCAGGGTCCAGTCAGCCACGCCGCCAACCACGCCCCCGAAAAGTAACATAATATCACACTTGATTTTTTTTTTTTATAAAAATTGAGGTCTGGTGAGGATTCATATTTTGGCCGGTAAAAAAATATACCTGGCAGGTTGATTTTTACATCTACCGGCCAACTTGGCCGGTGAATCAGGAAGTTAATTTCGGACACTGCTTGCAGCCCTGTCCTGTAATGTTCTGGGTTCTGTTCTGGTTATGTTAGTTGTTTTACTCCCCTGTCTTAGGTTTTCTGGCTACTTTGAGTTTTGTCTTGTCCTGTCGGCTTCTTAGTTTAGGTTTGGTTTCTGATTTATTTCTTGTTTTGAGCCTCTGCACTGATGTCTGGTCTAATTATTTACTCTGCACACCTGCCTTACTCCACCCCTGTTGCAATCATCTCTGACCGGTTTCACCTGCTTCATCCTCCATATAAACTGTTGAGACCAGACATCAGTGCCAGGTCGTCTGTTTGAGTATGGGTGAGTCTCCTCCTGCAAGTGTCTGTTTATTGGTTTGCTTTTGGATTTTTGACCCCTTGTCTCCAGTGATCTGAGCCATCCTGTTCCTGTCTGTTCCTGTCCTGCCTGCCCCGTTAGTCTGTTTATTTTTGTGCCGTTTTTTGGATTGACGGTCCTTTTTGTTTTTTTCCCTGTTTTGCTTTTTGTTAATAAAAGAAGATCTAACTGAACCTCTGCTGGTCTGGCTGAATTCTGGGTCCGCTTTCTCAGTTCATTACATGTCCCTTGACTATCAAGTTTCTACCAGTGAAAAAAAAAGACAAAAGCTGACATTCCCTGTACTTTATCTGGAAAACTAAACATTTAAAGAAAGTATCTACATTTATATACATTTTGATGACATTTCTACCTAGAAATATACATATTTTCATTAAATTTAATTCAATTTTAATTATTTAGTGCCAATTCACAACACATGTCATCTCAAGGCACTTTACAAAGTCAAATTCAATCAAGTCATACAGATTGGTCAAAAAGTTTCCTATTTAGGGAAACCCACCAGATTGCATCGAGTCTTAACAAGCAGCATTCACTCCTTCTTAAAGAGCGTAGATAAACAGTGGACAGTCGTCTGCATTGTCCATGGCTTTGCAGCAATCCCTCATACTGAGCATGCATGAAGTGACAGCGGAGAGGAAAACTCCCCTTTAACAGGGAGGAAAACCTCCAGTAGAACCAGACTCAGTATGAACGGTCATCTGCCTTGAGCAACTGGAGGTTAGAGAAGACAGAGCAGAGACACAGAAAGCACAGAAGTACACATTGATACAGGAATCCTTTCTGTTATATGGCAATGGCAGATGATCTGCGCCCCTGGATGATGTCACAGCTAACAGAACACCAGACCAGGTGTACCTACTATGAAGAAAAAAAAATAACAGAGGACAAAAAAGTTGAAATAACAACAAGCAATGCAAAATTCGGGAACAGTAGGAGAACTCAGCGATCTGATATCTTTGCTAAAATCTCCAGTGACATGATGGCTGCTGATTCCTAGGAGTGCACTATATTGGTTTTATTTGATCTATAGTCTGCTAGTGAACCACACTATACTGATAAACAGACTGAGGGCTTTGTTTGGATTCTCTGGTGTATTTTAAAATGGTTCCAGTCTTAATAGACATCGCTATTTTGTTTTGTGGGGTAACTCAAGGATCCATTTTGGGACCTATTCTCTTTTTACTATACATTTTTCCTTTATGTCAGATCACGAAACATTCTAAATATGTCTCTTATCATCTGTATGCTGAAAATATTCAACTATATTTTTCTTTTTAACACTCAGACATTTGTAAATTATATCTTTTTGACAGATATCAAAGAGTGGCTTGAGAACAACTATTTGTAACTAAATGCTAAGACCCTCCTTATTTTTCCTGATCATAAAGCTCCTGTTATCAGGCAGCATCTTACCTTTTTGGTATCTTCTCTGCAGACCAATATAAAGAACTCTGGTGCCATTCTCCAAAGCTCCCTATTCTTAGACCATCATTCCAGACAAATAATTTTTATCAATTGATGAATATTTTAAATTGAGTTTATGGGTGTCAAAAAATTTACTCAAAATGGTAGTGCTTGCTTTTGGCTCATCTCGTTTGGACTATTGTAATAGTATTTTTACTTGTCTCAGCAAAACAGCTTTAAATCGCCTTCGAACTGTACAGAATGCAGCAGCAAGACTTAACGCAGACCAAAAAAGAAAAGAGCACATCACTCCTGTTCTGGGCTCCATGTATTATTATCATTATATTATTATAGGATATCTTTTAAAATACTGGTCCTGATGTTCAGGACACTACGTGGCCAACACATTGAGAACTTATTGGAGTCTTAGTGTTGACCTTGGACTTTAAGACCGTCTGACCAGAGGTTGTTGGTGATACCACAGGCTTATTTTAAAACTTGTGGAGATGGAGCTGTTCAGGTCATAGTCCAAAGGCTCTGGAACTCTCTTACTCTTTTAAGAAACAGTTTAAGACATTTTTATACCAACAGGTTTTCAACTAGACGGCTACATTTATTTGAAGGATATTCTTGTTTTTATGTTATTGTGAAGTACTTTGTGATTTTAATATCTATGAAGGGTGCTACATAAATACATTTCAATAACATACTTACTTCAATATATTGTGACACTATTTTTCGAAGATGTTTTTCCTTTCCCACTACTTTTGAAATCCCTTACTATATCAATAAGAATAGTTCTAGATGGCAAATATCCTATTACATACTGTTTCTTCTGTTATTTACTCACCATAAAATAACTAAAATACAATTACTTTAGCTATTGTAGAGTCACTGTGAAAAACAGTGTAAAACCAAGTAGCAGTGCTGCAATATGGACATCATTTGGTCAACATATAGGACGAGTATGTAAATTAATTGATTGGCAAGGGGGTAAACCAAACAGACCCTGTAGGGCATAAGTGTTGGTTAACATAGTGAATAGAGCTAAAGTGTCACCAGACAATTGCTGGAGAATCCAACACACAGTGAAGTAATGCCCTCACATAGGCACTGGTTCCAACATGGTCCCAAAAGGTAAACTCCATAAAGTGCTGGTGATGCTGTCAGAAGTCTCTATGACTTTTCCACTGCATCTGGTGGCCTTCACTCAGGCCCACAGTGGCAATGGCATGTAACGCTTTTGCTCCTCTTGTGATAGTTGTGCCCTCTGGTGGTCTTTCTAAATGTGCAAGCTCTTTGCAAATGTAATCATTTACATGTAAAATGCAACAAAAAAATAGTCAGCTTAAGCCTCAAATAAATTTTAAAAAATCCAATCTGAACTACTCACGTTTTAATTCAGTTAGATACATTTGTCATATTATGATGAGTAATTTGTATTTTAAAAAAGTTGTCACATCTACAACTGTCCATTTTAACGATGATTCACAGTACGTAAAAAAATCATGACAAATGAATTTTGATTTTATTTACACTCATCTTCTTAAATCCCTCTACAGAAGTAGAAGATTTAGGATAATACAAATCATGATAGTAAGTCATGCAGAGAAAGTAGGTGAAAATCCTGCAGGTATTATAATGAACAAATACAATGAATGTCTTCCTCCAAAGGTTTATGTCTGTCAAACTGTTTGTGCTATCCAGATTGGATAAGGAATGGCATAGATTGAGATGTCCCTCAGAGCCAAAACAGTTTGGACAATTACAGAAAGAGGTCAAAGAACAAGACATAATCACAAAGTCCTTGCTCCATATCTTAGGGCTTCATCATGTTTTCATCATTAGCGAGCACAACACTGAGCAAATCAAAGATAAAGCTTTTACATAATGCTTGGTGAAGTTCAAACATGAGATCAGGCAGACGAGTCCACTTAGTTATGTTCTGCATCCTATCATTCCTCTATCAATGAAGATTTAGTTTATTAGGACAATTGTGTTTTTTTTTCTTCTTTGAATTGTTTTAGGAGCTTCTAATCTGAGATTCCTCCACTTCCAACCCATAAACCAACAGCAGCAGAGACCTGTGATTCCAACAGTTTTTTTAAATTGTTCCGTTTACGGATAGTTTGCTTCTTGTTTAAGTTCTTTGAAATTGTGAAAAGGCTTCTGAGACTTGCTCTTATTCAGAGTTAAGCCATCTTCACAAAAACCCCACATTATAGTTACCATTTATCAATTTTTTATGTAATGACCAACACAGCATATAAGGTTTGAAGTAAATGTGGGATTCTGTCTAGTCTCCTGTTGCTAAGCTTTTATATATAATATACATTCAACATGAAAACAAATCAGTGCAGGTTTAAAAAATGTATTACATTTTCCACACTTTCTCATTCTAAGTCAGTTTGATATCAAAGAATTGACAAGGGAAAAGACCACATATTTTGAAAAAATAGAACTCTCCACTTTTGGTGTTTTCACAAACAGAATAAAGGTTTTACAAATGTAAAACTATGTTTTAAACAATCTCTGGTAAACCCTAACCCAGGGGTGATTCTAGGATCTGACCTTTAGGGGTGCTCAGCCCCCAGTGTTGACTGTGATTCCTGGCATGAACAACAGGCTTTCCATTTTTAGTCCAGATGTAAGATTCCTGGAGTTGAAACATTTTCGAGCTAAAGCTCGTCAAACAAGCTACAATATAAACTCATCCAAAAACAGTGACAAACAGATTGAAATGTTTTCACTTGATAAAACCTTGTGCATTTGTAAAACCAGCATGATGGCAATAGTTAGACTAGCTATATTGATAAAAGTGACGAATAATTTCCCTAAAGACACAAAACTAGGGTTAGGGCACTGATGCACAAGGGTTGCTATTACTACACTTTCCTTATTGTCGTATTGCTTTGTTTACAAGAGAGACAAATCTACCAGTTTGGATATATATATATATATATATATATATATATATATATATATATATATATATATATATATATATATATATATATATATATATATGTCTTCTGTCAAGCAAATTGCTTATAAGTTAATAAAACCCTACACATATCCTTTAACGAATTTGCATACTGAACTTTGTTGTTTTTTTTAAACTCAGATTAAGAGAAACGGTTTCCTTATTAGGAAAGAAAACACAGTTCAGATTTAACTTTTCAGACAGGCATTCTGAATCCAAGACTACAGCTACTGAGCTCATGTTTAGAAACAATTCATTAGAACAGCTTCGGACACAGATTCCACATGTGCATAAAAGAATATAGATGCAGATGTAAAATGTTCGAATAGAAATAAATCCAAATGCCAATAATAGCTGTGCTCTGCTTTTTTTTAACAAACTAAAAATATCTGTGGCCCCATTATGGTCTGATTGTGAAACAAAGATGCAAGGGCGTAGGCTTGATTTGAACTTTGGTAGGGACACCTACAAACAAACCTTCCCTGGTCTGACGTCATTGGTCCTATGCAATATGCATGCTTCTATCTTTTGATGCTTGACTTGAGCATCAAGGCGCGTTTCGTCTGTCTAAAGAGAAAAGCAGCATTTCTTGCTACATTTATACAAATTGTATAACCATGACACACACTAAATGCTGTTTGTTAATGTTTAAAGCATCACAGGATCTGATGAATGTTGAATTGGGACTTTTTTCCATTTGAACTAGCAGCAACAGAGACAGACAGTAAATATGTGCCTATTAAACCAAATATAGTCAACATATGTCTGTTGTCTAGATTTATTCTGTATTTTCTATTCAAGATATAGATATGCGCAAAGATAAACCCCACCATCATTTTTTTTATCTAAGATACTCTGTCTGCATCATAAAACACAGCAAAGTTATACATTCAAGGGACTGCCAATAAATGTATTGTATTTACTATGCACTAGAAGTAGAAGTATCAGACACTGACAGCATTTCAAGTATTAAATTTAAATTTCAACAAATATGCAATTGGGTTGTAGTACGGCGGAGTATTAGGGCCACACATGAAGAGAAAAAATATTTTTGCCATGACAAGATTAAACTCGACATGTCGACTTTAAACTCAACATTTCGAGAATAAAGTTGATATATCGTGGCGACTTTAATCTCGACATTCCAAAGTTTGGAGAAAAGAGCAACCGCGCTCCACAGCTGCAGTCTCTGCGTTTTAATTAAGTGTGAAGGTAGTCTTTGCCGTGCTGCAACTGTACAATCATCACTGGAAGCGGTGGCCTACCAATAACGTAACGTCTTTCCCTAGTGATGCTTACCTGGGTTCGCAGTTCTGAATTTGAGATTCTCGAAATGTTGAGTTTAATGTCGACATGGCGACTTTAAAGTGGACATGTCGAGTTTAATCTCGTCATGGCAAAAAAAAAATTCCCTTCATGTGTGGCCCTAATACTCCGTCGTAGTTGTAGTTACTCTGTGTAGCCCATTTCATGTAATTTATCTTAATATTCCAAACACATTTCTTACATCATATATTTGAAGTGTAGACAGCTTCTCCTTACCTACATCCTCTCAGACAACTAATTATTTCCCTAACAATTGTGAGATGTCAATGTTTAAATGTACAGTAAACCTTTATACATAAGGAGCATGGAGGACTCAATACTGTACTTTGAGTAAGATTGGTGACACCAAAACTGAATTGTAACCTGAGTGGTTGTCCATTTCATCATTGAAATGAGAACATATTAATATACTATTGGTATATACTAGTACGACTATTAAAGAACAGCAGATTAAACTTTAAGATATGTAAAGGCCTACATTAAATAAATTTTGCGACCACATCAACAGATTAAATAATTGCTTACTTTTTGGTGTACCAAATTACCTCGTACTGATGAAATATGTTGTGGGCTAAGTCCCTGATTATGAGAATGTCTAACTCGGACATGGGCAAACTACGGCCCGTTGAACGTTTTAATCTGGCCCGCGGAACTTGTCCAAATTATTGGAATTTTTTTTTTTTTTTTTTTTTACAAAAAACTCTTATCAATGTTAAGGCTTCTTCCTCCCGTATGCGTTTTCAGCGCTTGACTATCATTAAGGAAGAGCCACCCATTAAATTCTATTATTAAATTACATTTCATATTATTATTGTCGGTAAACCTCGTTCGTTTCACCATATCCCTGTAATACCGCGATTCCCCACTACATGGCGCTCATTGACCTGTTTGGCCTGTGGAGACCAGTTCACGCGTGACATCAGCGCTACATCCGGGTCCCGCGGGTAGACAAAAAACAGTACTGTTCTCGTCTACTACATTACAAAACGGGTGATTTAGAGCGTACTTTTAGTTAGTTTATTTTTGGAATCTAAACAATGCCTATGACTTGTTGTGCTCCCGGTTGCACACCGAGGCATTCCAAATCATTGGATGTACGTTTCTGTAGTTTACCGAAGAAAGAAGAAAGAAATGGATAATTTCAATGAAAAGAGCGCAGGCAGACAACCCCATCATACCACGACAGAATTTGCAGTCTACACTTCATCTCCGGTAAATAGAACTTAATTTTGCTCTAGTCATTGTTCTACTTAAATAGGGGCGGAGGGGAGGTGGCGATCGCTAGATGGGGCCGGGAGAAGCGGAGTCGATGCAGCAGCAGCAGTCGCTGCTGTCTGGAGCAGCAGACAGCGGCTGCTGCTCCAGACAGCGGCTCCATTACACCCCCGTTCGCGCGCTAGTACGTCTGTGTTTACGCTGCAACGTCGCCGGCACCCCCACCCATTTTAACAAGACAAAAACACCAAAATAATCCTTTGTGAACACTGTTTTTTTTAACCTACCGGTGACGGGTCTTCCTCTCTGCTGAGGAAGCGGCGTCGGTCTGTGTCCGACGCCGCTTTCTGCTGTTACACAAACATGTCTGAACATCCATCCATCCATTCATTTTCTGACCCGCTTTATCCCTCATGGCGTCGCGGGGGTTGCTGGAGCCTATGTCCCGATATAAAATAATTGTAGCCATCCAGTGGTTTCAGGGGCTTTCGTGCTCTCTCGTGTGTACTGGCCTGCAGTGTTTATAAGTTAGCTGTATATGTCGCAGTACGGAACACTTGGCAGCATTTCACAGACTCGCTCCGTCCCTTCAGGCTTTTGCTGTGTGGATCTGGCAATCTGATACCATCAACCACCAACTTACTCTTAAAACCATCTTGTGATACGTTATCTAAAAAAGAAAAATATGTGGAGAACTCGTCAGTTTCTCTGTTTGCGTCCGCCATTGTGTTCGCCTTTTGCCTACCAGTCCGGCGCGCATGCGCGAAAAACCCGCATCAAAACTAAGCAGTGAACTACCCTATTACTCCCTTCTTCTCTTTAGCTTTGTGCTGTGAGTCCCTCTGTAAAAATTAGCTTATCAAAGCAAAGACAAGTGGACAGTGAGTGCCGAGTGTTTAATGCAGAGTGGACAACGAAATATTTTTTTTACCGAAGTCCGATCAAAGGCTGTGTGTCTGATATGCCAAGAAACTGTCGCTGTTTACAAAGAGTACAATATCAGGCGCCACTTTGCTACAAAGCAAGCAGTCAATGCAAGAGTGAACAGCCACGGCCCAGAGGTTGGCGGCTAATTTACAGGCTCAGCAACATCTTTTTCACCGACATACTGCGATTCCAGAATCATCCACCAAAGCAAGCTTTTTGCTGTCTGTCGCCACTATCCCACCGTGTGGATTAGGGGTGGATATTGCCAAAGAAGTCACGATTCGATTCGAATCACGATTCACATGCCACTATGAGATTCTATCACGATGCATCCCGATACTTGAATTATTGCGATGCATCGCAATGCATTGTGATATTTTCACTGAACACTGTTAGAAAAAAATACAGCCATTACCAGTGGCTAACTGGCGGTGTATGATCTGGATAGTGTCTTCAATTGATACATAATTATTCATACATAGCTGTATATTTTGAAACGACTTTTGGAGGTATTGCCATGAAAATAAATATTACTGTTACTGGTCACAAACATTACTATTACTGGAGTGGTCACAGTGACAAAAAGTGCTTAGGATTTATAAAACTTAAAATAACAAAATAAGGATAATCAGTGCCGTTTACATGGCCTCAGTGGTCCTTTAAACCAATGAAATGAAAACATTCAAATGTTTGCGCGTGTAGAAATTTGGGCTAGCTTGCAATCAAATGTTTGTTAAATCAGTGCTTGCGGCGCTCGCGGCTCTTGTTTTTCTGAATGGCACCTCTGCATGTGTGCCTTTAGGTTTGTTGTGTTCCCACAGTATTTCATTATGATGTAACAGTGTTTGCAAATTGCGTGCATCATATCAATTTTGTTTTTACCTTCTTTGTTTTTAAAGCCAAAATGTGTCCAAACATCTGACTTGAAATTTGATGGAGTCGGGCGAATTTTCTCAGTCTCCTCCATGTTTTGTTTATGAATGACTCGTCGCAGTATCCCACGGCCGGAAATGCATGTGACATAAGGCAGCGGGAGTCAACACATCTGCAGCGACATCTACTGGACTGGAAGTTGTATTCCACTTGTTTTTGGCTGATGTTCGCCAACCATTTATCCATTTTATTTATTAGTTTTTTTTAAAAATAATCGATTCTTAGCGTCAAGAATCGATGCATTGGATTGCGAATATTAGAATTGCGATGCATCGTCATGACGATTATTTTGCACACCCCTGGTGTGGATCAGTGCAGTCAGGTTGGCACGAGCGGTGGAACAAACAAGGTTGGTACCAATGAAAAAAATTGAGAGGTCAAGCAGTTTTAATGTCCTCAGTTTCCATGTCCTTTTATTTTCCATTCAAAAAAAGTCCAAAAAGTGCAAGTGCATTCAAAAAAGTGCAAGTGCAGTCCATATATGCATGGAGGTTAAGCAGTTTAGTGTTTTTACCTAGTAGCAGCAGGTGGCATTCAGGAAACTCCAACAATCCTACTCATGACTGAATGAACAAGATGGCTTTTTAAAGGGTCTCCGCCCAACTAGGTAAAAACCACTTAAAACAACTAGGGGTGTACAAACATTAGTTACTTTAAAACTAATGTAAAATTCCTCCAATAAAAACCCACCAATAACTATGTAGAAATAAACCCACTAATTAAATAGACAAAATCCTAAATTAAACACAATTGCAATAAATAATTCTCCAGCAGTTCTAAAACCAATAAACCACTCCCCCCTGCCGTCTTTGTTCTTGGTCTGGCCCGGAAGGTTTCAAATAGGTGTCTGGTCTCTGGGGAATCTTTTTGCCAGACACCTGGACACAAGAAGAAGAAGGTTAGAAAAAAAAATACATTACACCACTCTAAAACCCTTTAAAACATACCACATACACTACACACTGACACTTAAAAGATATCACCAAAATTACATTCATCATTCTTATTACTACAGGCTGAAGCCTGGGGATGTGCAAATTAGTAAAACTTTAAAGTGCAGTGTGCCATCCAAAGTGCTATGTGCATGTTCAAGTGTTTCAGGTAAGAGCTCTCTTTTTACTTCACAGTAACGAACCGGGTCTTCGTTACACTGTCATTCAAAGTAGCCAAAGCTAGCAAGCCTTTCTCCGAAGGCGAGTTTTTAAAAGAATGCATGGTAGAGGAAGCGGGTATTTTGTGTCCTGAGAGCCAAGGCAAGTTTGAAAAGATCGGTTTATCAAGCAGGACTGTGACTCGCCATGTGGAACTGATTGAGGAAGATATAGCCAATCAAATAAACAAAAAGGCTGAGTCCTTTAAGCTATATTCACTAGCACTGGATGAAAGCAATGATGTGAAAGACACTGCTCAACTCTTAATTTTTATCCGTGGGATTAATGAGAATTTTGAAATAACGGAAGAGTTTTTGGCCATGGAATCTCTGAAGGGAACAATGCGTGGAGAGGGTCTGTACAACCATGTGTCTGCTGCCATTGAAAGACGTAAACTGGCCAATGTCACAACGGATGGATCACCAAATTTGAATGGAGGACATGTTGGGCTGCTGAAAAGAATCCAGGATAAAGTGAAAGAGGAAAACCCTGACCAGGATGTTATCTTCCTACATTGCATCATCCATCAGGAATCACTGTGTAAGTCTATATTGCAGCTTGATCACGTCATGAAACCAGTGGTAAAACTAGTCAACTTTATACACGCAAAAGGGACTTCACCATCGTCAGTTCAGCGCGTTCCTGGAAGAAACTAATGCGGATCATCACGATTTGCTGTACCACTCTCATGTCCGCTGGTTAAGTTTGGGCAAAGTGTTTCAACGAGTGTGGGGCCTGCAAGACGAGATCAGCGAGTTTTTGGAGTTAGTGGGGAAATCCACCGAATTTCCTGAGCTAAGCGACAAGAACTGGCTTTGTGATTTTGCGTTTGCTGTGGACATATTTTCATACTTGAATAAGCTGAATGTTAAACTACAGGGAAAGATCAGTTTGTGCACGACATGTACAAGTCTTCAAATCTAAGCTAACTTTGTTCTCCAGACAAATTGCAAACCATTCTTTTGTTCATTTCTCCACACTTGCCACACAGGAAGACGCGACGCGAAACGCAAAGAAATACAGCCAATCAATTGATGACCTGCACGGAGAATTTAGCCGTCGGTTCTCTGATTTTGACAACATTGAAACGTCACTTCAGCTGGTGTCCTGTCCCCTGTCACAAGACCCCGAAAGAGGTGCAATTGGAACTGATCGATCTTCAGTCAGACTCCCTCTTAAAGGAGAAGTTCAACTCTCTAAAACTAAATGACTTTTATGCTGCACCCAACGAAGCCATGTTCCCAAACCTCCGGAAGACGGCACAGAAGATGCTAACTTTGTTTGGCTCGACCTACGTCTGTGAGCAGACATTCAGCATCATGAACATCAACAAATCCAGTCACAGATCCAGGTTAACTGACCAGCATCTCGGAGCTATCCTGAGAATTGCCACAACCAAACTCACTCCAGACTTTGATGCATTGGCCAAAAAGGGAGATCAACAACACTGTTCCCACTGAAACTGTGAGTTTCTCTGCTCTTATTCTGTGATAATCAAATGTAAATAATTCAAGTAAATCATATGTATACTGTGAATTTCTCTACTGTGTTTATTCTTAATCAAATGAAATTAAAGGTATACTATGCAATCCAGCGAGGCTCCCCCCAGAGGGCGAAAGTAAAAGTGCACTGTTGTAAAGATGTTCAGCTGTTCTGGTTTCTACGTCAAGCCAGGCGCGGTTGTTTTGAGCTTAGCAGACAGGCGAACGCAACGAAAAGTAAAAAAAAAAAACGTTAGTACAAACAATGTCTAACACAGTGAAAGTATGAACATCAGGGTTTCCTGCAGCACTATCTTGGCGAGGCGGCCGCCTCGCCAAACTCACTCTACTGCCTCGCCAACATTCAAAAAAAAAATAAAAATAAATAAATAAAAATAATATAAGAAAACAAAATACAAAACTTGCAGTTCTTTGTTGTTGCTTTCGTGCGTGCATATAGTGAATGGCAGGGCAAAAACACATGGAGTTCTCGCCGTAAAGCAAGACCGACTCTCGCACGAGACTTCTGAGCCTGTGGGTGCGGGCCGAGGGCTCTTGCAATTGCAAGTGCGGTATTTCCCCCACAGACCACCAGGGTGGCCGAGAAAACCTTTGTTAATCTTGAAATGACTCATTTAATCATCCAAAACGGTATGGAACACATTAATTAACTGAAAAATGTTGCATAGTATGCCTTTAATGCATTTGAAAAAAAACTGTACAATGAGCCTTGCTGCCTACTCATGTTTGTAGGCCAAATCCTCTCACATAATGGCATGTAATCAGTTTGTTTGATTGTTATCCTGTTTTTCTTTATTATTATTATTATTATTATTCCGTCGCAGTCTAACTACTCCCGCATACTTCAACCGATTTCAACAACGTTTGGCTCATTCCCGGCATGACTGCTATATCTCATGGTTATGCTAACTTTTACACTTTTTAAAATATTTCACTTTTTGTGCGATTTTTTGGCTGTTCCCATTGAAATCAATTTGCTTCAAATTCCTTCAAATTCTTCACATTCTTCAAATTCTTCACATTCTTCCTATACTTCCAATTCTTCTACTTGTTCTTAATCTTCAAATTCTTCAAATTTTTAAATGTTTTTCAAATTTCTTCAAATTCTTCAAATTTTTCAAATTCCTTAAATTTTTTTCAAATTCTTCAAATTTCTTCACATTTTTCAAATTTTTCAATTTTTTTTCACATTTTTCGAATTCCTTCAAATTTTTCAAATTTCTTCAAATTCTTCAAATTTCTTCAAATTTTTCAAATTTCTTCAAATTCTTCAAATTTCTTCAAATTTTTTAAATTCTTCAAATTTTTCAAATTCTTCAAATTCCTTCAATTTTTCTCAAATTCTTCAAATCCCTTCAAATTCTTATTTTTTTCAAATTCTTCAAATCTGATTTCAATGTTTTCTGCATCTTCTGCTCAATCATTCTGCAGATTAGCATTCTTACTCGCTGTTACGCAGGAACAGCTTTTTCTAGTTAGGCGCCTGCCTTGCATGTGCAATGAGGAGACAGTGCTGTGCCTCCTTTAGAGGTGAATAGTAATAGGCCCTGCCCAAATGCATGGACCAAAGTGTCTGCACTTCTGTAGACGGCCGCTGCAGCTGTGTCAGTGAGTTTCCATGACGACGGAACTCTGAGGGCCAGAGGGAGAAGCTCAATTGGGATACAATGGCAACTTTCGACGCCCGCTGCAGCGGCTGTGATTGATATAGAAATCTGAAATTCGCACAGTCACTTCCTCTTAACATTTTAAAATTTTAAAGTGACTTTCAGCCATGTGTCAGCTTTCTGTGCCATTTTGGATTTTACATGCTTTCCTATTGGGCCTTTGCTTCCAACAGGACCTGGCATGATGCCCAGACACGACCCAATTGGCCAATACAGCACCACCCACCTGTGAGAAATGGTGCTACACGTCATTTTGGTCAAATGTTGATTTCTGGGCCCAGATGTGGTGAGGCTGAGTTTCTAAAGAAGGCCAATCTGTCCCATGAACTTTGGTCACGTTTGGTGACAATAAGTATTGGCACCCCTATTTGAGGCACTTCCCAGTACAGGATTTGGACCAAACTAACAGAGTACACTCACCCAGTGATACCAAACACAACCATGCTAGCGGCTAACGGTTAGCATGTTGCTAACCGGAAGTAGCTCTAGGAAGGTCTCACCAACTTCTGCTTCACAGAGTCTGTTCTTCCTTTAGAGAGAAAGCTCCACAAGAAATTTGGGCTACGTGGCATAAAGCATCTCCAAGCTATGAGGTGTCAAACATCCCATGCTTTTCAATGGGAGACCAAACCCCTTATGGTCCCAATAATGCATGACCATATATGGCGCTACAGTATAGCTCAGAGGGAGAGTGCAGGCTTAGCATGCAAGAGGTCGTGGGATCGATTCCCGGTGTGGAAGACTTGGAGTTTTGTATTATAATCCCCACAGTGTGTATATTAAAACATGTGCGCTGATCCCATCAAGTATTTTTTTGTACCACCCGCCATTTTCAGTTACCATGGCAACGTTACAAACAACGTTTTTTCTCCCTATTTGAGGCTCATCCCAGTACAGGATTTGGACCAAACTAACAGAGTACACTCACCCAGTGATACCAAACACAACCATGTTAGCGGCTAACGGTTAGCATGTTGCTAACCGGAAGTAGCTCTAGGAAGCCTGTACAAACTTCTGCTTGACAGATTTGGTGAATTTTAGGATTTTCTCCCTTTTTAGGCACTTTTCAGTACAGGATTTCAACCAAACTAACAGAGTAACATCACCCAGTGATACTGAACACAGCCATGCTAGCGGCTAACCGTTAGCATGTTGCTAACCGGAAATAGCTTTAGGAAGGTCCTACCAACAGCTGCTTAGCCAGGGTTCTTCAACCTTTACAGACAGAGAGGGCTGTAGCTGTCAGTGAGTCTCCATGACAACGCTGCTAGCAAGAGGCTCCTAGGAGGTCCATTGACTTAACATGGCCACTTTCGACGGCCGCTGCGGGGGCTGTGAAGACCGTAGGAACCTGAAATTTGCAGTGTTACTTCCTGTTGCTATTTCTGACGGTAAGGTACGCACCAAGTGGCAGGCGCCTTGCTAAATTTCTTCAGAAATTTTTCTAGTTAGGCGCCTGCCTTGCATGTGCAATGAGGAGGCAGTGCTGTGCGAAGCACAGCACTGCCTCCCAATGCAAATGCATGGGCAGGGCCTATTACTATTCACCTCTAAAGGCGTCTCTTTATTATTAGGCGCCTGCCATAGCATTTGCAATGAGAATGCATTTGCATGGGAGGCAGTGCTGTGCTTCGCACAGCACTGCCTCCCATGCAAATGCATGGAGGCACCTATTACTATTCACCTCTAAAGGCGTCTCTTTATTAGGCGCCTGCCATAGCATTTGCAATGAGGAGGCAGTGCTGTGCGAAGCACAGCACTGCCTCCCATGCAAATGCATGGAGGCACCTATTACTATTCACCTCTAAACGGATTATTTATTAGGCGCCTGCCATAGCATTTGCAATGAGGAGGCAGTGCTGTGCGAAGCACAGCACTGCCTCCAATGCAAATGCATGGAGGCACCTATTACTATGCACCTCTAAACGGACTCTTTATTAATATTATTATTCTTTATTATTCCACGATTAATGCGTCCCGAACCGTAGCGTGCACCCCCACGATATAGGTACCAAAACTTGTGGCTCGGTCGGGAATAGTGTGCTACTACTTTTATTGGGGTTTCGAGTTACCATGGCAACAAAATTAGCGAAAAACCACCCCCCAAAAACCCATATTAATCAATGGAGTCGGGTAGAAAGAAAGCCTCAAAAAAGCCTCAAAAGGACCATTTTCAAAGCTGTACTGTGTCGTCATGCTTTCACCTACGAACACCGTTTAACTTCTAGTTTGTAGATATATCTGTGAACTACTCAGAAGTGAAAACGGCATGTGGATATTTTTTATCGTCTCTTCACAGTTACTTCTCAAAGCTCATGTCCAAAAATCAGCGAAATCATCGTTTACAATGAAAGTCAATGACGGAATTCTCCAACCGCTAGAGTGGGCCACTCTAGCTTTTTTTAAAGATTTCAAAACTCCGAACAACTTGACCTTACTCACTCAATTTTCACTCTATGTAGACAAATTACACATCAAAACGTAGGTATTTTTGTCTGGATTCGGGAAATGTAACCCTCATTGGTGTGGCATTTATAGATTTTTCGCAAATCACCTCAGACCGACACAAACCCGAAACCTCCCCATTCATTTCCTATGGAGCGGTTTTGAAAAATGACGTCTGAAAATCCAAAACATCACATGTTTTCGCATCGTCACTACTCCTAAACTGTTTTATGTACAGACATGAGACTTTCACACATGAATGTCCCAACCCTTCTGGCACTCAAGAAAAATGAATTTTGTGGATAACTGTTACGGTTTTTCCACAGGAACAATTTGTTCGGGAGTAGCGAATGTGCAAAATCCTGAAATCGCTTTGGAGCTGCATTTTCCCACATCATCCACTTTTTTACATCGTCGCTGTGCCTACACCGATTTTTGTAAAAATATGAAAATGAGCTACATGGTCATCAAAAGCCTGCTGATACTCACAGTGAAAGAATTATTTTGATATCTCTTATACTTTTTTAGCCAGAGCGATTTGTTCGGGATCATTTTCAGAGGATTTCTGAAATTTCATAAAAATGTCCTTTAGATCATACTTTTTTACGCCTTTATTAAACTTTTTCCAGCAAAAACCGATAGCAAGTCTTCTTCCCCTATCCTTTACGAAATAAACACAGAAAAAATTACGTCTCTACCATTTACGGTTCCGGAGAAATCGTGCGTTGTTCGAGGCAAAGTTCTCCATTATAATCCAATAGGCAGACTTGGACACCAAGTGTCTGCACTTTTTTAGACTGGCCGCTGCAGCTGTGTCAGTGAGTTTCCATGACGACGGAACTCTGAGGGCCAGTGGGAGACGTTCCATTGAGATAGAATGGCAACTTTCGACGCCAGCTGCAGCGGCTGTGATTAATGTAGAAATCTGAAATTCGCACAGTCACTTCCTCTTAACATTTTAAAATTTTAAAGTGACTTTCAGCCATGTGTCAGTTTTCTGTGCCATTTTGGATGTCACATGCTTTCCTACTGGGCCTTTGCTTCCAACAGGACCTGGCATGATTCCCAGACACGACTCAATTGGCCAATACAGCACCACCCACCTGTGGGAAATGGTGCTACACATCATTTTGGTCAAATGTTGAGTTCTGGGCCCAGATGTAGTGAGGCTGAGTTGCTAAAGGAGGCCAATATGACCCATGAAGATTGGTCACGTTTGGTGACATTAAGTATTGGCACCCCTATTTGAGGCACTTCCCAGTACAGGATTTGGACCAAACTGACAGAGTACAATCACCCGGTGATACTGAACACAACCTTGTTAGCGGCTAACGGATAGCATGTTGCTAACCGGAAGTAGCTCTAGGAAGGTCTCACCAACTTCTGCTTCACATAGTTTGTTCTTCCTTTAGAGAGAAAGCTCCACAAGAAATTTGGGCTACGTCGCATAAAGCATCTCCAAGCTATGAGGTGTCAAACATCCAATGCTTTTCAATGGGGGACCAAACCCCTTATGGTCCCAGTAATGCATGCCCATATATGGTGCTACAGTATAGCTCAAATGGAAAGTGCAGGCTTTGCATGCAAGAGGTTGTGGGATCGATTCCCGGCTTGGGAGACTAAGAGTTTTGTATTATAATCCCCACAGTGTGTATATTAAAACATGTCTGCTGATCCAATGAAGTATTTTTTCGTACCACCCGCCATTTTGAGTTACCACGCGCCATTTTGAGTTACCATGGCAACGTTATAAACAATGTAGTTTCTCCCTATTTGAGGCACTTCCCAGTACAGGATTTGGACCAAAGTGACAGAGTACAATCACCCGATGATACCAGACACAACCATGTTAGCGGCTAACGGTTAGCATGTTGCTAACCGGAAGTAGCTCTAGGAAGCCTGTACAAACTTCTGCTTGACAGATTTGGTGAATTTTATGATTTTCTCCCTTTTTAGGCACTTCTCAGTACAGGATTTCAACCAAACTAACAGAGTAACATCACCCGGTTATACTGAACACAGCCATGCTAGCGGCTAACCGTTAGCATGTTGCTAACCGGAAATAGCTTTAGGAAGGTCCTACCAACAGCTGCTTAGCCAGAGTTCTTCTGCCTTTACAGACAGAGAGGGCTGTAGCTTTCAGTGAGTCTCCATGACAACGCTGCTAGCAAGAGGCTCCTAGGAGGTCCATTGACTTAGCATGGCACCTTTCAACGGCCGCTGCGGGGGCTGTGAAGACCGTAGGAAGCTGAAATTCGCTGTGTTACTTCCTGTTGCTATTTCTGACGGCACGATACGCACCAAGTGGCAGGCGCCTTGCTAAATTTCTTCAGAAATTTTTCTAGTTATTCTTAATTTTTCTTCCGTCACGATTAATGCGGCCCGAACCGTAGCGAGCACCCCCACAATATAGGTATCAAAACGTGTGGTGCGATTACGAGATGTGTGCTGGTACTTTTATTGGGATTTCGAGTTACCATGGCAACAAAATTAGCGAAAAACCACCCCCAAAAAACCCATAGGAATGAATGGAGTCGGGTAGAAAGAAAGCCTCAAAAAAGCCTCAAAATGACCATTTTCAACGCTGTACTGTGTCGCCATGCTTTCACCTACGAACACCGTTTAACTTCCAGTTTGTAGATATTTCTGTGACCTACTCAGAAGTGAAAACGGGATGTGGATATCTGTTATCGTCTCCTCACAAGTACTCCTCAAAGCTCATGTCCAAAAATCAGCGAAATCATCGTTTACAATGAAAGTCAATGACGGAATTCTCTAACCGCTAGAGTGGCCCACTCTAGCTTTTTTAAAGATTTCAAAACTCCAAACAACTTGACCTTACTCGCTTAATTTTCACTCTACGTAGACAAATTATACATCAAAACGTAGGTATTTTTGTCAGGATTCGGGAAATGTAACCCTCAATGGTGTGGCATTTATAGATTTTTCGCAAATCACCTCAGACCGACACAAACCCGAAACCTCCCCCATTCATTTTCTATGGAGTGGTTTTGAAAAATGACGTCTGAAAATCCAAAACGTCACATGTTTTCGCATCGTCACTACTCCTAAACCGTTTTATGTACAGGCATGAGACTTTCACACATGAATGTCCCAACCCTTCTGGCACTCAAGAAAAATGAATTTTGTGGATAACTGTTATGGTTTTTCCACAGGAACAATTTGTTCGGGAGTAGCGAATGTGCAAAATCCAGAAATCGCTTTGGAGCTGCATTTTCCCACATCATCCACTTTTTTACATCGTCGCTGTGCCTACACCGATTTTTGTAAAAATATGAAAATGAGCTACATGGTCATCAAAAGCCTGCTGATACTCACAGTGAAAGAATTATTTTGATATCTCTTATACTTTTTTAGCCAGAGCGATTTGTTCGGGATCATTTTCAGAGGATTTCTGAAATTTCATAAAAATGTCCTTTAGATCATAATTTTTTACGCCTTTATTAAACTTTTCCAGCAAAAACCGATAGCAAGTCTTCTTCCCCTATCCTTTACGAAATAAACACAGAAAAAATTACGTCTCTACCATTTACGGTTCCGGAGAAATCGTGCGTTGTTCGAGGCAAAGTTCTCCATTATAATCCAATAGGCAGACTTGGACACCAAGTGTCTGCACTTTTTTAGACTGGCCCGCTGCAGCTGTGTCAGTGAGTTTCCATGACGACGGAACTCTGAGGGCCAGTGGGAGACGTTCCATTGAGATAGAATGGCAACTTTCGACGCCAGCTGCAGCGGCTGTGATTAATGTAGAAATCTGAAATTCGCACAGTCACTTCCTCTTAACATTTTAAAATTTTCATGTGACTTTCAGCCATGTGTCAGTTTACTGTCCCATTTTGGATTTTACATGCTTTCCTATTGGGTCTTTGCTTCCAAAAGGACCTGGCATGATGCCTAGACACGACCCACTTGGCCAATACAGCACCACCCACATGTGGGAAATGGCACTACACACCATTTTGGTCAAATGTTGAGTTCTGGGCCCAGATGTGGTGAGGCTGAGTTGCTAAAGGAGGCCAATCTGACCAATGAACTTTGGTCACGTTTGGTGACATTAAGTATTGGCACCCCTATTTGAGGCACTTCCCAGTACATGATTTGGACCAAACTGACAGAGTACAATCACCCAGTGATACCATACACAACCATGTTAGCGGCTAACGGTTAGCATGTTGCTAACCGGATGTAGCTCTAGGAAGCCTGTACAAACTTCTGCTTGACAGATTTGGTGAATTTTAGGATTTTCTCCCTTTTTAGGCACTTCTCAGTACAGGATTTCAACCAAACTAACAGAGTAACATCACCCGGTGATACTGAACACAGCCATGCTAGCGGCTAACCGTTAGCATGTTGCTAACCGGAAATAGCTTTAGGAAGGTCCTACCAACAGCTGCTTAGCCAGAGTTCTTCTGCCTTTACAGACAGAGAGGGCTGCAGCTGTCAGTGAGTCTCCATGACAACGCTGCTAGCAAGAGGCTCCTAGGAGGTCCATTGACTTAACATGGCACCTTTCAACAGCCGCTGCGAGGACTGTGAAAGACCGTAGGAACCTGAAATTCGCAGTGTTACTTCCTGTTGCTATTTCTGACGGTACGGTACGCACCAAGTGGCAGGCGCCTTGCTAAATTTCTTCAGAAATTTTTCTAGTTATTCTTTATTTTTCTTACTTCACGATTAATGGGGCCTGAACCTTAGCGTGCACCCCCACAATATAGGCATCAATACCTGTGGCTCGATCTCGAGATGTGTGCTACTACTTTTATTGGGATTTTGAGTTACCATGGCAACAAAATTAGCGAAAAACCAACCCCCAAAAAACCCATAATAATCAATGGAGTCGGGTAGAAAGAAAGCTTCAAAAAAGCCTCCAAATGACCATTTTCAACGCTGTACTGTATCGTCATGCTTTCACCTACGAACACCGTTTAACTTCCAGTTTGTAGATATATCTGTGAACTACACAGAAGTAAAAACGGGATGTGGATATCTTTTATTGTCTCTTCACAGTTACTCCTCAAAGCTCATGTCCAAAAATCAGCGAAATCATCGTTTACAATGAAAGTCAATGACGGAATTCTCCAACCGCTAGAGTGGGCCACTCTAGCTTTTTTAAAGATTTCAAAACTCCGAACAACTTGACCTTACTCACTCAATTTTCACTCTATGTAGACAAATTATACATCAAAACGTAGGTATTTTTGTCAGGATTCGGGAAATGTAACCCTCATTGGTATGGCATTTATAGATTTTTCGCAAATCACCTCAGACCGACACAAACCCGAAACCTCCCCCATTCATTTCCTATGGAGCGGTTTTGAAAAATGACGTCTGAAAATCCAAAACGTCACATGTTTTCGCATCGTCGCTACTCCTAAACCGTTTTATGTACAGACATGAGACTTTCACACATGAATGTCCCAACCCTTCTGGCACTCAAGAAAAATGAATTTTGTGGATAACTGTTACGGTTTTTCCACAGGAACAATTTGTTCGGGAGTAGCGAATGTGTAAAATCCAGAAATCGCTTTGGAGCTGCATTTTCCCACATCATCCACTTTTTTACATCGTCGCTGTGCCTACACCGATTTTTGTAAAAATATGAAAATGAGCTACATGGTCATCAAAAGCCTGCTGATACTCACAGTGAAAGAATTATTTTGATATCTCTTATACTTTTTTAGCCAGAGCGATTTGTTCGGGATCATTTTCAGAGGATTTCTGAAATTTCATAAAAATGTCCTTTAGATCATAATTTTTTACGCCTTTATTAAACTTTTTCCAGCAAAAACCGATAGCAAGTCTTCTTCCCTTATCCTTTACGAAATAAACACAGAAAAAATTACGTCTCTACCATTTACGGTTCCGGAGAAATCGTGCGTTGTTCGAGGCAAAGTTCTCCATTATAATCCAATAGGCAGACTTGGACACCAAGTGTCTGCACTTTTTTAGACTGGCCCGCTGCAGGTGTGTGAGTGAGTTTCCATGACGACGGAACTCTGAGGGCCAGTGGGAGACGTTCCATTGAGATAGAATGGCAACTTTCGACGCCAGCTGCAGCGGCTGTGATTAATGTAGAAATCTGAAATTCGCACAGTCACTTCCTCTTAACATTTTAAAATTTTCATGTGACTTTCAGCCATGTGTCAGTTTACTGTCCCATTTTGGATTTTACATGCTTTCCTATTGGGTCTTTGCTTCCAACAGGACCTGGCATGATGCCTAGACACGACCCACTTGGCCAATACAGCACCACCCACCTGTGGGAAATGGCACTACACACCATTTTGGTCAAATGTTGAGTTCTGGGCCCAGATGTGGTGAGGCTGAGTTGCTAAAGGAGGACAATCTGACCAATGAACTTTGGTCACGTTTGGTGACATTAAGTATTGGCACCCCTATTTGAGGCACTTCCCAGTACAGGATTTGGACCAAACTGACAGAGTACAATCACCCGCTGGTACTGAACACAACCATGTTAGCGGCTAACAGTTAGCATGTTGCTAACCGGAAGTAGCTCTAGGAAGGTCTCACCATCTTCTGCTTCACAGAGTCTGTTCTTACTTTAGAGAGAAAGCTCCACAAGAAATTTGGGCTACGTGGCATAAAGCATCTCCAAGCTATGAGGTGTCAAACATCCAATGCTTTTCAATGGGGGACCAAACCCCTTATGGTCCCAATACTGCATGCCCTTATATGGCGCTACAGTATAGCTCAGAGGGAGAGTGCAGGCTTAGCATGCAAGTGGTTTTGGGATCGATTCCCGGTGTGGAAGACTTGGAGTTTTGTATTATAATCCCCACAGTGTGTATATTAAAACATGTGTGCTGATCCCATGAAGTATTTTTTTGTACCACCCGCCATTTTGAGTTACCATGGCAACGTTACAAACTACGTTTTTTCTCCCTATTTGAGGCTCATCCCAGTACAGGATTTGGACCAAACTAACAGAGTACACTCACCCAGTGATACCAAACACAACCATGTTAGCGGCTAACGGTTAGCATGTTGCTAATCGGAAGTAGCTCTAGGAAGCCTGTACAAACTTCTGCTTGACAGATTTGGTGAATTTTAGGATTTTCTCCCTTTTTAGGCACTTTTCAGTACAGGATTTCAACCAAACTAACAGAGTAACATCACCCAGTGATACTGAACACAGCCATGCTAGCGGCTAACCGTTAGCATGTTGCTAACCGGAAATAGCTTTAGGAAGGTCCTACCAACAGCTGCTTAGCCAGAGTTCTTCTGCCTTTACAGACAGAGAGGGCTGCAGCTGTCAGTGAGTCTCCATGACAACGCTGCTAGCAAGAGGCTCCTAGGAGGTCCATTGACTTAACATGGCACCTTTCAACAGCCGCTGCGAGGACTGTGAAAGACCGTAGGAACCTGAAATTCGCAGTGTTACTTCCTGTTGCTATTTCTGACGGTACGGTACGCACCAAGTGGCAGGCGCCTTGCTAAATTTCTTCAGAAATTTTTCTAGTTATTCTTTATTTTTCTTACTTCACGATTAATGGGGCCTGAACCTTAGCGTGCACCCCCACAATATAAGGCATCAATACCTGTGGCTCGATCTCGAGAATGTGTGCTACTACTTTTATTGGGATTTTGAGTTACCATGGCAACAAATTAGCGAAAAACCAACCCCCAAAAACCCATAATAATCAATGGAGTCGGGTAGAAAGAAAGCTTCAAAAAAGCCTCCAAATGACCATTTTCAACGCTGTACTGTATCGGTCATGCTTTCACCTACGAACACCGTTTTAACTTCCAGTTTGTAGATATATCTGTGAACTACACAGAAGTAAAAAACGGGATGTGGATATCTTTTATTGTCTCTTCACAGTTACTCCTCAAAGCTCATGTCCAAAAATCAGCGAAATCATCGTTTACAATGAAAAGTCAATGACGGAATTCTCCAACCGCTAGAGTGGGGCCACTCTAGCTTTTTAAAGATTTCAAAACTCCGAACAACTTGACCTTACTCACTCAATTTTCACTCTATGTAGACAAATTATACATCAAAAACGTAGGTATTTTTGTCAGGATTCGGGAAATGTAACCCTCATTGGTATGGCATTTATAGATTTTTCGCAAATCACCTCAGACCGACACAAACCCGAAACCTCCCCCATTCATTTCCTATGGAGCGGTTTTTGAAAAATGACGTCTGAAAATCCAAAACGTCACATGTTTTCGCATCGTCGCTACTCCTAAACCGTTTTATGTACAGACATGAGACTTTCACACATGAATGTCCCAACCCTTCTGGCACTCAAGAAAAATGAATTTTGTGGATACTGTTACGGTTTTTCCACAGGACAATTTTGTTCGGGAGTAGCGAATGTGGTAAAATCCAAGAAATCGCTTTGGAGCTGCATTTTTCCCACATCATCCACTTTTTACATCGTCGCTGTGCCTACACCGATTTTTGTAAACAATAGAAAATGAGGCTACATGGTCATCAAAAGCCTGCTGATACTCACAGTGAAAGAATTATTTTTGAATATCTCTTATAACTTTTTAGCAAGAGCGATTGTTCGGGATCATTTCAGAGGGATTTCTGAAAATTTATAAAAATGTCCTTTAGATCATAATTTTTTACGCCTGTATTAAACTGTTTCACAGGCAAAAACCCGATAGCAGTCTCTTCCCTTATCCTATTACGAAATAAAACACAGAAAAAAT
>NW_023396920.1:0-40000 GCF_011125445.2 Fundulus heteroclitus
CAGATGATGATGCTGATTTGGTTTCCTATGTACCTAGAAACTGTCCCAGTTGAGCGTATATCTTACTTTTTGGTGTAATCAAATAATCGTACCATCCAAGACTGAATCAGTTTATTAAAAACAATGGAGCGCTACCTACCACATGATTTGCCTATGAGATATTAATGCAATAGTCGAGCACGTCAAAAATATATTTTTTTTGCAAACCTTTTGCATGTTCATGTCTTCATTTGTGCCCTTCGACATTGAGGAATAATAAACAGAAATAAATAGACAAGGTATGAGCCCTTTGAATGGTGGGACCCACCTCCTTCTTTGCCAATGTGTGTTCAGTGTTTTCTTGCCTGAGAATTTGTCCACAGCTGTTTCTGAGATAAGTCCATGGAAACTAGCGTCAAAGTGTGGTGTTTCATTTAACCTTCTGCAGGAAAAGCGTTTATACTGACAAGAATGAAGTCCACCTCCTTCTTTGTCCGGAATCAAAGGGTTTTAAAACCCAGTACTGGTTCTTTTTAAGGCCGGGTTCGTTGTCCGACAGTGCTGCAAGAGCTCTGGATCCGTGCCTTTGGAGTCCACATTGGACATAGGGATGTTATTGGCTGGGTCAGTTTTGCGGAAGTCTCCGCTGTGGCCACCTCTCCGTTTTTGGGCTTGGAGGCTGCTGTCTGCACGTTGTGTTTGCCCCTCTTGTTTTTACGGATTAGATAGTAGGCCAAACGCCTGCCAGAAGCAAGAGCAGGAGGACAACTGGAATGGGGATGAAGACAGACCAAAGTTGCCACGGCGGAGACGTGTGGTTTCCCGTGGGTTCTAGAGCCCGGGGATGCAGTGGTAAAACTAGCTCCTTCGGTGCTAAGAATCTGTCCATTATCAGGAATCCTCAGCAGAGTGGCCAGGTAAACTGAAGAAGCGTTGTAAGGGCTCGTCTGGAATGACAGCACACATTCTGCTGGAGGGACCCCGTGGCTTTAAGCAGGAACCGAGCTTCATCCTGACCACCCCCAGCTTTTGATCAGAAGCGTTATCTAATATTTCCATTGCTACGCGACCTTCGTCCAGGTCCTTCTGGGTGAATGTCTGCATGGGCTTACCGGCATCAGGACCCCCAGACTTCACAATTCGAGCTCCTCTGGGCTGCTGGATGAACCGTGAATGATGGGTGAGTCTCTGGTCTTGTTGGCCAGCGGAGTTGCATCAAAAGCTTTCTGTCCAGTCGGACTAGGGAACCTTGAGGCAACAGAGATCCTGAGCAATGTTGTCCAAGGCGTCACAGTAATGTGAGGACAGAGGCGACGTTGGCGGCCCGGCTGCGGGCTGTAAAAGAACACTGTCTCGGGATGAAGTGGACTTGACAAAGCGACGCTGACTCGGCCTTCGCTGATCTGGTTTCTGGGTGAACGCAGATGTGGGCTGCCTGTCCACCATGACAGCTGCATATTTCGGGGTGCTGGTGATTTTGTAAAGGATGTCCTCCTCTACAGGGCCTCCTGTAGAGGCCTTCAACATCTTGGTCAGTCACAAGAGTCTGATCGTCTCCCTGCTGTACCTTGATCTCAGGGACCTGTTTGAGAAGCAAGGTGCGCGCTAAGATTCCTATGTGCAGAGTGTGGGCTCTGTTTCATGCTCGCCATCTGATATAGTGAGTCCACAAATCCATTTGTAAGTGTGGCCATCGCTCTGGAAGGCCACCTCCTCCCGATTGATCATTTCCTGAGTGAACTCAGAGATACGTTCTGACGTAACAGAGTTGAAGAGGTGACCATTACGGGGGGCTTTGGGCACCTTAAGAGCACCTCATCTGGTGGACTATCTTCGTCTTGAGTATTGAGATGCTTCTGGGGTCAGGAAGGCCCTGGAGCCTTGGAGAACCTCCAGAAGCATATCCGTTGTGACTAATTCGGGGGGGTTGGAGCCACGTTGTTTGGACGGAAATGTGAAAAGATCTCCTCCAGGATTACAGACTGAGCAGGGGAGGCCAATCTCCACCCTCTGACTTCAGGCGGGCTCTGAAAGCAAAGCTGTCCGCGGCGGCCCTCGAGTCATCGTGTAGGTACTCCAGCCTCCCCTGAGACACATCTTCTTGCGTGAAGAGCGGCTCATTACGGGGCAGGTCCTCGCCGCCCAGGGTGACGCGACCACGATTAGGGAATTGCTTCATTTCAAACACAACATCCACGCCTCTTTGCTTATCTTCAGTAACTTGCCAGAAGGTTGGAGGCATCAAGAATGGAATCATCAATCACTTCGTCTGGCCCTGAACGATTTCAAGCCTGAGAGAAGAGAAAACAACAAGTAAAAAATCCCAAGAGTCCTCTAATTTAATATGCAGAAGATACTCAACAGTGAGGCAAGGCTGTCTCCTGTCGAGTCTAACTGTGCATCACGTTACGGTCAGGGCTGTTGAAAACGTTTGCAGAGAAAGATGGAGCCTGTTACAGCAGCCAGCAGCAACACAAGCACTATTGGTAAAACTATGTATGACTCAGGAAAGTAAAAACAAGGAATACTTTCTAAAATAAAGAATGAGCCATAGCCTACGAGCATCACAGCAAAGAATTTATACATGAACACTAAATAGATTACAACCAGCTGAGATTAGTCTTCAAGTAGTACTGTCCAAATGATCTCCTTACTGCTGTGGTCAACAGTATAGATGGATAACGAGGCATCTGACAATAAATCTCATTATTAAACTTAATCGATCAACTTAAATCTCAATCTTGATTAAATGAGACTGTCTATTAAGGTATGTGTAGGAGTTGAGCATGAAAATGCTCATTCTGAAAGATTTACAGTAACACGTAACTATGAGAACATTTTCCATTCTGAAAACGGATATGCGGCAATGTGTTAAAAACACGTTTTCGCCTCATCGAACGATTTACCTTTGTTCCTCCCATCTGAGAGAAATGTTGCTGTGAGCAGCGTGTAGGAGACGGTGATGGGCAGGACGCGACGGACCTCTGGATTGCATCGAGGAACCACCGTGAACTCCAGGGAGTCCCTCAGCACCCAGAAAGGCTCGGTGGGCAGCTGGTGCTCGTAGTAGACCCGCTCCAGACTCCAGCTGGGCATCACAGGAGATAGCATTAACTAACGAGGAGCTACATCTAGTGACATTTAACCCCCCTTTTTTACCTTTACATTTTTTTGTGTTGCTGCTTTCAACGAACAAAATACGTGACTGGAACGTGTAAAAACCACAATCTGTCTGATCCAAAACTTAATTTTACTTTGTTTAGATGTTGTTTCAGTTGCATTGTGGACACATTTGGGCAAAAGTCTTTTTGAAGACACCTCATCTCCTAAAGTCACATTCTGCACTTCACTAACTACAAGATTTTAGTTTTTGAAATGTGGATTTTATGTCTTCCTTTCTCTTTCCTCTGTTTGGAAATAAAAGTCATAGCAGCACCACTTTGGCTGTTCTGAACTGGGAACCCCACGGTGATGGCCTGGATTTTTACTTTGAGGTCACCTTCATCCTGAATTCAACTCTTCCTCTCTCCTTTACACTCTCACTCACATATTGTTCAACTATCCTTACTAGGACACTGCCTTCTTGTTGATTGGCACAGAAAAGTTTGGATCAGATATGTCTTATTTTTATGCCTTAAATGTGTACACATTTTTAAGACATTGGATTATCTGTATGGTGTCTTATTCATTTCATGACACTAAAGCCTTCTGACCTCAGATTAGTTCTCTTATTATGTATTTCAAGGCTAAAATCTTTTCCTACCTAAAGAAACAATATCAATTGTCAAATAAACATCAATACGTCTTCAGTTTAGTTCTTCCCTTCCATTCTTGCGTTTACACTAGGCCCAGTCACGAGGGCACTTTATTAGGCACACCTTGCTAGTACCCATTCAGACCTCCTTTTGTCTTTGGAACTGCCTTCAACCATCAAGGCAGAGTTCCAACGAGGTGTTGGAAACATTGCTCGGAGACGCTGGTCCATACAGATGGGATAGCACCACTGACTCACACCACATTTGTCATCTGCACATCTAGAGGCTGATCTCTTGTTCCACGCTCTCCCAAAAGGTGCTCTTTTAGGTCGAGGAATGGTGACTGTGGCGGCCATTGGTGTACCAGAGAATGTCAGTTTAAGATGGTTTGAGCTTTGTGACAAGGAACTTTATCCTACTTGAAGGAGCCGTCAGAGAATGGCCATCAAGGGATGGGAATGGCTGAAACACTACTCTGGTAGACTGAGACTTTTCAACATTCACGCTTTCACGTCGTTTACACCAAACTCTGACCCTACCGTCTGAACGTTGAAGCTGAAGTCCCGACTTATCAGACCAGGAAGCGCTTTTCCAAATGGTTACCGTCCAGCTTTGCTGAGCATATGTGAATTAAAATCTCAGCTTCCACTTCCTCCAAGGTGTGGATCCTGGTGCTGTAGCCCACCTGCTTCGAGGTTCGATATGTTGTGGCATTCAGAGATGATTCTGCACATATCTTGGTTTGAGAGAGTGAGGATTTGAACAGTTCTGTTTCTATGTTCTCAAACTGGTGCATCCCTTTCTCCTCTGACCTAAAAAAACAAAAAAATGTTGTCCACACCACTGTGACTTACTGGATAAGAGACGGTTGTGTGTGAAAATCCCAGTGGGTCAAGATTGAATTTCTGTTTGCGTTAATAATCAATTCACAAGGTGCACCTAATAAAGCGGCCTGGGAGTGTGATCTGTAACAGGACTGGTGATTTGGCTCCTGGGAGACATCACCCATCACCCAGTTATCTCAAAGAAAACAGCTGACCTACATTCATTTTCAGAGATCATGACCTTAGTCTGCTAGAGATTGGAACCAGCCTCCCAAGACCCTGCAAGGACAAGCGGGTATACAGGATGGGCGGGTAGCCTTAGTCATCACGTCAGACTCATGATTATATCTTTTTAAAATTGCGGCACTGAATAAAGAAAAAAATATGCATTTTAAATCATAATACAGCTGTGAATTTATGAAGGCTGGCATAGACACAGACTGCCAGGCAGATGAAGTTGTGTTTCCAGCTCAGCTTAGTGTCACATTTTCTGTTTTCTGTCTGTTTTTTGTAAACCCAGTCAGGGATGGATGTGGACAGAAGTTCTTGAATAGACCAAAAAACGCTTGGCAGTGGCAGGCACATCGGCCCAACAATCCTAACAATTAATGGTGCATTTATTGTTTGGACTTTTTACTGTGTTAAGAGCCTGTACAGAGGAAAATTGTACTAACGTCTTAGTAAATAAGTCAGAGTTACTGAACAATAATGAAACAAGGAATTGAAAATCTCAGGCCTGCACACCTTTGTGAACGTGGAGGAATTTGCAATTTTTGTGCAGCATCACAGCAGAGATGAATTTAGTTCAGAATTATTTTGTCTTTTCAAACCTACTTGTAATTGACAACCATGACGGAACAAAACAAAACCGCAGGCAGTTACTGCAACATCATGCTAAATGCTGCCCCCTGCTGGTAGAGATGAGGAACCTACTTTTTCCTCACTGACAGCTTTGGCATGTCAGAATCAACAAAAGGCACACATTCACCCAAAACAGAAAACTTCACTTAAACAAAACATTTCACCGGTAAATTACAGGATAAAGAAGATTTTTTTATAATCTCCAAATTACAAAAGACTCAAATAATATGTTTCTTTCGCTGCCAGTCATTTTCAAATAGGTAATCACAAACGAGTTGATTTAAGGGGGTTTGAACAAAGAGGGGATCTGATTTATAATGTAATATAATATAACATAATATAATATAATATAATAATTGGTTACTCTACACACAGTGTACTTAAGATTTTGAAAATGCTATGTTATGGCAGGAAACAGTTTATTTAGAGGAGTCAACGAATAGGCAAATGAAGGCAACCTTGTGTGCTAAGTCCATTTCCATGCATGTCTGAGACCTTGAGCTGCATCTCTGTCGTAAACAAAGATGAAGAGGTTTAAATGAAATATGGTGATTCTCTTTCAGTTTTGTCCATGTTGATATGCCACAAACACACCTGATTACATCCTGATTGGTTGGATTATGTGTGCTGGGAAGTACCTAGTCTCTGCGAAAGGACATTAAGGCAATGATGTACCGACCAAGGGAGTCACAAAGCTAGAACTGATCAAGAAGAGGCTCGGTCGGATTAAGCCAGCCCAGACCAACGTGGTTAGACTTCGGCCGCGATGTTTTGAATTCACTGTGTTTTTTTTTTTGCTTTTGTTCACAGTCTTCCTCCATCAAGATATGTTTTAGGTTTTGCCTCGATGCACCCTTGGTTTATCCAGCAGAACTACGTCAAAGTTCAGCTCTGAGTTCCAGAGAGAGATCAACTCCAACAGACTCAAAGCTGCAAAGTCAGCACCACCAGAGCCTCCAGCGGAGTGAGAGAAAGGGCTGAGAACTGACAGAAGCTGGAGCAAAACCCCAACTCAGTTCTGAGAAAGAAAGTAGCATTTTAACCCAACAGCAGGAACTGGACCTGTTTCCATTCCCATTTCTTCCAAACTTTCCCCCAGTCTTATGCCCACACGCTTGTTAGAAATGGGATATATGAGTGGAACGGTCAGTTATTCTGAGAGCTGCATGCTCACTTAGATAATCTTGGACACAACTCTGTGGCACAATCTATCAGATAGCACCCCAGTGGTGACACATTATTTCACTGATGACATGTGAGGAAGTGTACAGCCCCTGCATGGGCGTGTACCTAGACTTATTTATTACGTTTACAGGAGGATCAGCCGGGGCTCTTGCTGCATTCCTTTTTCCTACATCGTGCCCGATCAAGAGCCCGTCAGCGCTGATGTGTCTGGAAACATGTGTCTGATTTTCTTAGATTAAATAAATTAATACTCTGTTTCAAGTGCTGATTGTCCAAAACCCTTTAAATACAAGTGGAGGTCGCTTGAGGGGAAAGGAGCTGGGTCCATGTAGGTGTTTCACCGCCAGCAGGGTGCAGTAGCTCATGGAAACAGGAGGGTGATTACTAATAGGTTCATTTTGTTCCAGCTAATTTTTGATCCATAGCTATTATGAAATAGCTTAACAATTGCTACAGTTAATGTTTCCTGTTACTGAAACATAATCATTCCCTATAATCTCATTGCTGAGTGCCTATTGTGGCTACAACGGCTTAGTGCGTAAAATTCTTTCACTAGAATAAAACACTCCTGTTCTTACTGCTGTAATGTCCAAATTCCATTTATCACGATTAAATGTTAAGGTACGAGAACAATGTTTTGATAGACTTGTAGGAAGTTGTAAGAAACAAACTGAGCCTAGGTCACAAAAGTTACCTGTGACTGTGAGATCAAGAGACTTTCCTCAAACTGGTTCTGGTCCTTGGCCAAGATGAGCCTTCCCAAGCGAGGTGGGCGGATGAGCAGGAAGCTTGCGTCGCTCCCATCCTGCCTGGTTGCAACTCCGAGGTTGGCGCTCTTGATAGCCTGACGTGTTCCTAAACAGGCACACACACACAAAAAAAAGGGTTCTGTGTGGAAAATGGTTTTTATGAAGAGCAGGAGCTAGAACTCCTGTACACTACAACTACCTCACAAAAGCATCCCAAGTCTGACATGTCCAAGCTAAGCCCATGTGACAACTGATATGATGCATGGTGCATAAAGTAATGAATGTGAGTAATAATAAACATGCCTACATATAAAAAAAATCTCCTAAAGCATTTGCACAAATTAAAACATAAGCAGGTATGAAATACTACATAATAATGTATCAAATAATATGGAATGAAAATAAAAATGAAATAAAATGGGTCCAGACGGATGTCTGGTAAAATAGAATGTGACTCCAAAAAAAAAAGTCCTTATTTAAACCCTTTCACTTCAAAAGTGGCATCAAACTAAAATGCACAACATAAATTCGTTACATGCTGCAGCATTTACAGATGGACTCTAAAAGCAGCTCCTCTCAGGAGCATTTTGGAAAATTTAGGACAACTACAAGTGCATAATGCTGCACCTACTACTTCTGTCCATTAAGGGGCGCTGTTTAGACAAGGTTTATTCCCATTCAGTTCACTTTCTGATATGATTGCAGTACAGTGCTGGCAAAAGTAGCCATACACCTTAAACCTTTCCACATTCTGTCACATTATAATCCCAACATTAAATGTGTTTTAGCAAAAATATTATCTTATAGAGAATCACAAACACACATCAATAAAAAATCTGAAAAGCGCGCTTTTATGTTCATCCCCCATCACTGTGATATCGATGAAAAAAATAACGTGCAACCGACGGCCTTTTAAAGACACCTGATGCACCTGATCACCACATCAAGCCCCAATAAAATAATCGGCTATTCAGCTGATGAAATGTGGAAAGGTTCAACGGATAGGGAATGAAGTTCTGCAGCCGTGCAGAGACGCGTAAAGGCGGTGACAGGCCATCTCTGTCATGCTGTAACAAACCGCCCCGCCAAATTTTCTTTCTCACTGGGGCAGTGTTTACCCATTCAGCATTCACTCTCCTCCACTCGTCTCTCCTACCCACTTCCCTTCTATTCTGCCTCAGCATGAGTTTGTGGATTTGTTTAATCGGCAGCTCACTCAATCAATTATTCTGAGTTTTTGGCTCTGAGAAAGAGGGACAGTCCCCGGCGATGGGCCTCCTCAGTCAGTCACAAGTCATTCCTCTCCTCATTGCTGAGAATCGGGCAGCCTCACGGCATCCTTACCTGGAAACACCACGAGCTCCTCCCCTGTTTCCAAGGTGATGGTGTGAGGCCTGGTCGTGATGGCAAAATGATAGAGAGGAGAGGTGTGCTCTCCATCCGTCACTGTGAAGCTGAACCCACCGGACTCTTCACCTGGAGGGACGGAGAAAAGGAAAGGTTCGTTTCTCCTCTCTAATCGAGCTTTACATTTGCCCACGCTGTAAACGCAGGATGTAATTAAAAGTTTGCTCTACCTCGGTGACCTTGATGAGCAAAAAAAGCGTTTATGTGTCACGGTAAAGAGGGGAAAAGGCATGTTCAATTGTTCACTTTATCACAGCACAGCCTCAGTTTATGTTAAAAGGCGCATCGATCAGTTCCAGAGGCTTTCTAATTACTTTCGACTGCATAGAAGGTGCACAGACACATGCATTCAAGCAAATTAAAGCAAAAAAAAATACAAATAATAAAATCGGCTGCTCATATAATTGATTTAATAAGAGAGCTAGACATGGTGGTATTTGGCCCCTCACCCTTGTGGATGAAGATGATTTCCCCTCTGTTTATGTGAGCCTGTGTGAAGTTTTGGATGCTCTCCCTCGGCTCCTCTCCTAATGCCACCACGCCATTGGTTGGCATTTCTATGTGGTAAACCAGCTCCTGCGCGGGGGTGTCGAGGTCCTCCGTCCTCAGCATACTGGCGGTGATGACGGCTTCCTCGCCGGCAAGAACCTGGAGGATATCAAAGACAGGAGGAACGGGGTTGTCACACAGAGATGAAGAGACGCCGCAGATTACCCACGAGATCCGTGCACCTTGACAGAAAGGTGACACGCAGGCAGGGACGGTGCAAAACCAGAAAACAGAGCTGGAGAGGGGACCCTTTGCAGATTTCTTCTGTTTTCGTTTTTTTTTTTTGGTAAAATGTTTCAGATTTTGTCAGACAGAAACAATGCGAGTAAATATGAAATGAAGTTTTCAAAGGATAATTTCCTACGCTTTCAAGAGGCAAGCTCAGACTTTCAGACAGACATTTACTGACAGTCAGACGCAGTGGACGTGGATGAGATGCCATAATTTAACCATGAACTTTGCTCTGCCAGAGCCATCGGTTTGTAACCTTAACCTCAAGTGCACTTGGTTTATGCAACAAAACATTAAAGGAGCAATAAATAATAATGACACCGAATGCCTCAAGTCAGAATAACAGCCTGCCACTGACAACAGTCTAATATGCCGTTTCTAAACGATCCGTTGCTGTTGGGAAGCCCCACTGAAATTTTACTTAAACAGGACAGGTAGATGATGTTGTATTTTGTTCTGTTTCTAGTCCGCTTCTCTTACTGCCTTCCATGTTTGCAGGCTGCTGCTTTTTTTCCAAGAAAAAATACCAAATGCTGAGCTGTGTTTTGGGAACCATGGGAACTCTCATATGACTGGCTCAGGAACCAGGAAGTAAACACACGCTACACTCTGAACCGAAGTAGTTCCGTAAAGGTGGGTAAAAATTCCTGTGCAGAAGTGTGAAAGACAGATTCCTAGTTATTAAGTTGCTGTTGTTGCTGCTGGTATTGGCACAAACAGTTGTTACTTTTGAGTGGCAGTTCCCTTTTCAGACAGGGCCAGGTTGGTTACGTTGGCTTTCTCCCTTCATAAAGGAAGTAGATTTTAGCCATTTCATCTTTTGTTTGCATTTCTAGTTATTCTAATGTTCTGTTTTTGTGTGTGCCTCTGTGAAATTGTTCCCTACTTTCTCAAAGCTGTTCCTCAGGTGTTTATTCGTGCTGCAAATTGTCCTGAATAAATACTTTTTTGTTCACTCACACCACTGTCAGACCCTATGATGCTGTCGGCAGTCTATTGGTTGTCTGAGCTCTGTTATTAGGCGCCTCTGCATTTGGGTCCTCATCAAAACCAAATTGTGTCCGTGTTAGTTTTACACCAGCTGTAACTGGTTGTAAAACCTTTTTCTCTCATCAACCGACAGACAATTTTCTCCACACATCATTTTGGTCCTGGAACTCTTCAGTGGATGCCATTTCTGCCCTAGGAGGTTGTTTCTCAGCTGTTCTTAAATTTCCTAGGCTGCGGGATGTCGTGTTGATTTTTTTTGCCATCTGTCAGCCTACTTCGTGCTGTGAGACAGGTTCTATAATCCTACAGGTCTGGAAGGAGACAGACCTGGGTGTGGCTAGTGAAAATGAACTTTTTTTATTTAGGGCCAGGTTGGTTTGGAAAGTTTTATACCTTTAACAGTTAAATTAATCAGAGAGACTATCCCTATTTGTCATTCAAATTGGTTTGACAATCTAAAAAAAAATATTACGTGTGATAAAATATCAAAGAAGAGAATAAATCTGCGACGGGCCAAACACCTTTTCACTACATTGTAACCAGTTTAGCTAATAAGTGTTTGAAAATGAGGTCAAAGGAGGAACAAAAGCTGTCAGAAGTCATTTGAAGGGAAACAGTATCTTTTAACAAGGAGAAGCAGCATTTAGTTCCTATGCTCCGTTTATCTGGAACAAACTTCCAGAAAATTGTAAAGGTGCGGAAAGCCTGAGTTCTTTTAAATCAAGATTAAAAACACATTTGTTTAGGACTGCCTTCGAGTGTTCTAGTTAACTGAATCACCACTTTTTGTTCTATTTTCTATCTACATTTTATTCCTACTTGCTTTTATTCTGTTTTATTTTTGCTATATTTTAATCATGTAAAGCACTTTGCATTGCCTTTGTACTGAATTGTGCTATATAAATAAATTTGCCTTGCCTTGCCTTGCCTTTTGTCGTTGTTCATTCAAGCTGCTATAAGAGAGAGCTATAAGTTTTGGTAATTTCATGACCCACCGTCTGAGGTATCAAAAAGTGTTAGCCAGAGGACGAGTATCTATACAAACCTTGAGGAGTTTTGTTGAATTTGGAAGAGTGCTAACTGAACAACACAAGCAATTGATTGAACGCAATTTAACAAAGTTGCTGTGTTCCATCTTTCTAAAGCTTTAAACCTCAGTTTGTCTTTGAACGCGATGGACTGAGAAATGTTGAGAGCCTTTTTTGAAACCTTAGAGGGAATGCGATCATCAACATTTTTAGAGAATGCAAAAAAAGACTGATGTCTAGAGTTACTAATGCTAACCAAGCTCATCGTGACAACCGGTAAAACGAAAAGCAACTTTAAAAAGCAGAAACCTGATTTAGAAACCTGGTTCTCTCACATGGCGGGATGTTATCTCTGGTCCAGATATGAATAATTAATGCCTGCAGGAAGACTAACAAAAAGTGTTTGAACTGATAAAAGACAAATTTATATCGCCACGGCTGTCTTTACACAAACCAAACATTGGAAATCAGCCACAAGTCTCTGCTTGGTGCATCTCTACAAAACAACAACAAAATTAAATAGAAAAACAAGACGCAGCTCGCTCCGTAGTCACTGCTCAAGAAACAATTAAAAGGGTTAATTATGCGTCCACTGCAGAGCCCAGACGCTTCTGTTATCAAAAGTTGGAGCAGCGTTGCAGGCTGAATGATTCTCCCAGGGTGGAGGGCCTCTAATGGACTTCTAATGGTTGGCTGGCTGAAAGGAGCATTAATTGAAAGAAATGGGCCAGATCCCGAGAAAGGCATTCTTAAATAGCTGGGATCAGTCAGGAGAGTGAGCTAAGGTTGCCCTGCAATAAGAGTTTTCTATCGATCTATGGAGTCATTCCTCCTCCAATAGCCCCCCGCCTCCCCTTCTTCGCCCAGACTCTGGATAAAAAGTAAGAACCCTCCGGCAGCAGTAAGAGGAGATTCCTCAGACTCAGATATATCACTTTGCTAGTGCCGCTCGCTGAGAGTCGGCTGTGAATGCGCTGTCTAACATGGGCAGCATTGTAACAAGTAGTCTAATGTGTTCCTGTGATCATATGATCTAATTCTGAATGGATGTGCTGAGCCCAGAAAACAGTAAATACTGAGTTGAGCTGAAAAACAGGAAGTCCGAACTATCTGCTTGTCTTTTTTCATATACAGACGTATTTATGTATTCTGATGATGGTTTTTAGAATAAAGACCCTTTGAAAATAACAATCTTTAAGCAGGTGTTAAACTTTTTTGTTGAGCTGATGTAATTTTCTAATCTTAAATTAAACATGTTTTCGCCAACTGTAAGCAGAAAACCAACATAGTTAGCAAAAATAAAGGTATGAAAACGTCCGTCTGTATAGCAGCTAATCTATATAAAATGTTTCACGTAGTGCATGGAGCCTCTGAAAGAAAACTGACTTTGTCCAATGATATATTGAAAATGACAGTATATATATATATATATATATATATATATATATATATATATATATATATATATATATATATATATATGTATATATATATATCTATATATATATATATATATATATAATATATCTATATATATATATATATATACACACATATATATGTATATATATATATATATATATATATATATATATATATACAATCTCACAAGCAAAGGTGTGAAATGGAAGAGGTAGTAAGTAACTCTAACCCTGTATATATATATATATATATATATATATATATATATATATATATATATATATATATATACCTAACCTCTTCCATTTCACACCTTTGCTTGTGAGATTGTAAAACTTTTATTGAGGAATTACATTACTGCCATAAGAGATTCTATTTTTAACTTCTTTCAAACCATCCAATCTTTACCGGGGCAGCAATTAACTGAACGCTGCTTCAGTTGCTTTACAGTTCCCTGAATGCTCAGACCGACAGGGAGGGTAATGTTAAAATAAAGGACGAAAAGATTTCAGGAAAGGTGGATGGCTTGACTTCATACGATGGCAGTGCTGTGCTAAATTTCCACGCATGTTTAATCCCTGCAGCCTGGACATGTCGTGAAGACATAGAAATGTTTTCTGTTTCAAGCCGTTATGCCATCTCTGGTACAGTATTGCAGGCTCTAATGTAACAAATGTGTTGTGAAGTGTATAATTTAGTTGCCTTACAGTCCACTGCGTAAAACATCCTGTTCAGTTTCACACTCCATCAAAGCTCCATCACGATGACACACTGCATCAACAGTTCAAAGCTGTAATCCATCATCACAGACTCTGGGCTTTTTTTTTCTTTAACTGTGAGATTGTGTCTTTGTTCCGCTCTAATGACAACTTTTAGAACCGGGGACAAGTTCAAAGACAAGTGCGGCTTGAGTGGAAGGAAAATCAGCTGTCCTGTTGTTGTTCACTGCAAAGAGGCTGCAGTGGAACTTTTCTGCATTATCGCAGAGAATTAATACAGAATTATTCAGAATCACTTTTAACAGCAACATGTCTGATTAACATGGAAACATTTATAACACAGGATACATGTAGACAGTAGAGACATAGAGACGTTTTTGCATTAATGTTTTTTCTACCCATTTTTGGACTGACCTGTCCATTTTTCTTAAGGTTCTTGTTAGATATAACTGTTAATGATATTGTCGTTAGGCGTATTTCGTGCCTGCCTTAACACACGAGGTTGGCATGCAGGCAGGTTGGAGAAAACAGAGGTGGTGGTGTTGTTTAATGGGTGGAAAATTGTAGCGTGGTCTCTGAGCCTCTGAGGTAGAGGTGAGTCACCCTGTGTTGTCGGGGACCCCTGACGGTGTTTAAAGAGTTGGAATTTCCCAAACACGTACCTCCTCCTGAGCATCGACCCGCTCGGCAAGGCACGAGACTGGTTTCAAGCTGTTTCCAGCTTCCAGCGGAGTTTTGTACCTAAGTGGTGTTGACATTGATAACTCTGATTTGTCTATAGCTTGCAAATAAGAGGACAGATGTTTATATATATACTTAATTTATTTTTTGCCTTACTAAATTATTTATACCCGTACCTTTACTCATTTTTGTGACATTACAACCACACAGGTCCGTGTATTTTATTGGAATCGAATGTGATAGACCAACAAAGGCTCACGCTCAGGCAGATTGGGTGAACATCTGTGAACAGCAATCTGGAGATCTCCAATTAGATTCAGGTCCGGACTTTGACTAGACCATTCTCTCGCATGAACGTTGTGCTTTGTTTTAAACCTTTCCATTGTACCTTTGACTATATGTTTAGAGTCGCTGTCCTGCTAAAGAGGGAATTTCTGCCCCAAACTGACCCTAACCCTGGTTTAAACTTTTTTACAACTTTCTCCTTCACCTGTCTGCTGTGTTGTTGGTCTTCACCATGCCGTTAGCTCACTGGTTTTCCTTAACATACCTCTGTGACCCTCACAAGATGGCTACTGAAAATAAATTGCAACTACTTACTAATTACTTCTGAAGGCAACTGATTGCACTGAATTTTATTGAGGAGTATCAGCGTTAAAGGGGCTGGAAAAGAATGCATACCACGCTTTTTCATATTTTTGTTTGTACAATTTGGGAACGCAGCCTCTCCACAACCTTTCACTTTACAATTAGGCACCATTTTGTGCTGGTCTCTCACATAAAGTCCCCATAAAACACATTGAAGTTATGTTTGACAAAAAGTATGAAAAAAGTTAAATTGGTATTATTACTTTTGGAGAGTGGGTAACATTTTATCCGCAGCACCATTAAAGTCTGTGGACATCCGGTAATGCCAAGCTATTGAGAGCCTCCATCTCCTCGGGGCTGTTTTCTCCCCAATGCCTGCAAATACACAGCCTGGTGGTTATTTCTTATTTCTCGGGCCTCAAAGATGGTGGGTAAATGGAGACTAACCCAAACAATCCGAGCCAATTCCACTCTTTGTGAGGGAGAGTGGAAGTGGATCTGTTTGCCTTCCAGCAGAACACCCACCATCCCTTGACTGCTCAATGCACTCCTGTACTTTATCCCTCTGCTCACACAGACCTTCAGAGGAGAGAGATGCTTTCGCTAAGTAACTCCAGATACGGTGCAGTACGCGTAGATGACTCCGCTGATAATAGCACCCACCTGGAAAGTCTTTAGGAACCAGGGGAGAAATAGTTATGTTACTATACCCAGCCATCGTTGCCCCAGGTCTGCTCACATCGCTAATGTTGCCATGGGTTAAGGAAAAAGCTGCAGGCACAACGGCTAATATTGAGAAGGATGTGCTCTAATCAGATTCCTAGAAAGTCCCCAAGCCTTAAAGGTTAAGAGGAAATTAAGGCTTACGTTTCAAGACTTTTAATTTTTTCTTGACGATGTGAACCGTCTGATAGGTGTCATCAGCAGAATGTCATTGACTGGAAGAACCCTGTGGTTTCCCAACACTGTTGCAGCAGGAAGTAATGCTGAGCATCTTCATGTAGGCTCATATAAGAGGATCAGGATGGGTGAGGCATTACATCAACAAGTTGAATTTCCATGGAAAAGCTTAAGCCTCGCCAAAGAACAGTTCTGAGGGGAAATTTTCATAGGTTCATGTGAATCTGAAAAACATCAGCTACCAGCAATTTCCGGTCATGTAGATATAGGGGAAATACTCTTAAAAAAAAGGCTGGATGTAAGGTTTATATGACCACTGAAAGAGGCAACAGTCATCAGGGGCCGAATCATCCATGAACTTGAGGAACAATACTGGGTAAGCGGTACGTGAGCAGAACATTGCCCATCACGCTGCTTTCCTTCGAAACATAATGAATCCCGGTGCCACGAATGCCCCAGATAAGCAACCTAGACACACACGGAAAATTCAAGGGACGTAAAAGATTAATCAAACCGGCTGTTTCTGATGCTCAGGTTCAGCAGGGGCACTCTGATTGGTGTGTGGCTATGCAAATCAGCTACAGAAGCTCATTTGTTGGGTGAAGCATAGAGGTTAGACATATTCCCTCAAGCATCAAAGAGCATGATCCGGTTGCCAGTTCATCACTTTTCCTTTCCTGGTCCATATTTGATTGACACTGTCCATTGCGGGCAAAGGACAACCCACAAGAGCTGTAATTTTTTGACATGATCTGACCTACTCATCAAGCCATTATTAAAGTTTGGCCCTTTATCAAACTCAAATCCTTGGGCTTGCCCAATTTTTCCTTCACATATACTCTGTGGACTAAACGTTTGCCTAATATAGCCCCTGCACTGGCAGGTGCCACGATCAAGAGATAATTAGTCTTATTTACTTCATCTGTCAGTGGCCATAATGTCCTTCACCGTTGGCGTTAGCTCCTGATGCGTATTTACTGGCTCACACGTTTCTACGGTGCAGTTCCCGCCTTTACCACTAGATGGCTACATTGCCACGCACTCTACGCACACAAATCTAGGGCAGGTATTCCAAAAATGGCCCCTGCAAATTGATGGTTTATATAACAATCAATGCATTTAGCAGCTAAAGAGGATATATTGCAAATTCAATTTGATTGAATACAATGGCTGAGATTTCATATTGAGGCACTAATGAAGCAGCAGCCACAGACAAATGACTCAGTTTGCAGGTGACTCTACAAGACAATACTGCTTTTATTTTATTTATTTATTTATTTATTTTTTAATCCGGTAGTGTTTCTGGGGTTTGAATCCGAACAACCAAAGTCTCAACTGGTTCAGAAGCAGACCTCAGGTTCTGGGAGGGGGGAACTGAAGGTGGAAAAGCAATAGGAAAATACAGATAGGGATAATGATGAGATCTGTCATGGCCACGAAGAAAAGAAGAGGGCGTTGATATCTTCATTCGGACTCTAGGTTCAAATCAGCAGCATTTTATATTCTAATGTCTGGCTATTAGCAATTCAAATCAGTATATTTACTTACAGATTGTTTAGATCTATGACAGACAGACAGACGACAGACAGACAGACAGACAGACAGACAGACAGACAGAGGGAAAAGTTAAAAGGAAGCAGATGGAGACAGACATGGGTACGCGTTATTAAGACCAGCTGAGCTTGAGCAGATCCTGGTCATGACCATGTAAGTCATCATGTCTGATCATCTGCTACTGAGGTTACACACACACACACACACACACACACACACACACACACACACACACACACACACACACACACACACACACACACACACGCATCCTGCCTTAAATCAGCCCGACTGCAGCTGAGGCCAGCCCCAGCTCTGTGTGGGTTACACGTCTCCGTGTGTTATTATGTTACATTCTGCAGCCGCAGCAGAGGAGTCACAGGGATTGGACGCCGCCGTTCACTCTGCCATAAAGCAGCGGTCTCGTCCACCGTTGGGTTTTCCAAAAATACGGGTTGCCAGGGAGACGGAGGAGCCGCAGGGAGAGCGGGGAGGGCTAAATGATACAGTCGGTTTCCAGTTTTGTGGGCTGATTACAGCCGCCTTTTTTTTCCCCCAACAGCCCGAGTTCTCTAACGGCGGAGTTGACCCAACTGAACCTCCGAAACCTCCGCTAGATGACTGACGCAAATCAGTTTGAAAGCTTGCCAAGGGTTTGGCCACAAATATAACGACTGTAAAGGATGATAAAGCATGCAGAATACTTGAGAATGTAATCCAGTCCAATGAAACACCACAATCTAGTCTCCATGATAAACATCTACTAGAATCATCAGCTATTTCCAAACATAGAGAAGAAGAAAAGAAGAGGGGTTCAATAGTAATCTTCTTCTAGATTTCATTGGACTGTTACTTTTTCAGCCACCCCCCCCCTCCTGTTTTGAAAAGCAAGAAAACACAATGACGATTCAATGATCTGCATATGTAGTCGTGCTAGGGGAACGTCAGTGGAACATCCCGACAATGTTCAAGGAACATTTGCTAAACGTTCCTGTAAAGGTTGCTGTTACTTTTAATCAACATTACCCACACAACTTCTAAAGGTTTTGGGTTAAAAGTTACGCCGGAGTTAGCCGTACCTTTTTGCCAATGATTACAAAACATTAGCTGAAAAGTTAAAGTTAGCTGTAACTTTCACGCAACGTTCCCTAAAACACCGTGTAAAGGTTCCTGGTAGACATGGGCCTGTTACCGGTCCCAAGGTATTCCACCGTTTTAAAACTTTATGGCTTGAAAAGACATAAAAGAAAACATTTTTCTGTCACATTGTTACTACAGTTTAAAGTCCACCGACATATCCATGATCTATATTTATCGTTGCCACTGGGCAAGAGGCAGGGTTCAGCCTGGACAGGTCGCTAGTTCCTCACAGACAGTTCAAACGTTGTTGTTTTTCATTAAAAAAGCCAGTTAGGGTTTTAGAGGGAGCTCTCAATTCTCGTTGACAAAAGCAAAACTTGGCCCTTCAGGAAAGCCATGGCTTCGAACCAAGAATACGAATGAAAGGAGTGCTGTCTGTCACCGTTACACATGCTAACAGGCATGATGACTAAACAGCTGCAGACAGCAGGCTAGCTAACAAAGCTGCCAACCCAGCTAATATCAGCTTTTCAGCGTTACTCTGTAAACAGCACAGAAATTGGTAATATTTGTGCAAAAAGTGTTTTTTTTTTTTTAAGAACCTCTTTGAAATTCAGATGTGTGACCTCCTATTGGCTGGGTTGGATATGAGCAAATGACATTTAAAGAATTTATTCTTAGATCATTAATTAAAAAAAAACCCAACTAGATTTGTTTTAGATCGTAGATTCATATCAGAATGACACCACCACACAGTCGCACCAATTCTCTTCTTGTTGAAATTCCCCAAACTCCTATATCACTAAATCCACATTAACGCCTAAAGGACCAACATGTTGTTAAAAGCTGACTTCCTTTCTGTAGCTCAGGATCTCATAAACTCTAATGAGGCCATTCATTCGCTGCTCTTTTATGTGTGTCTTATGGTTTGGGCAACACATTAAACTAGAGAGAAAAGCCCACACTCCTACAGCCCAACATGCACAAGTTGATATCAGGTGTATGCCATATTATATTACGTCTACAAAATAATCGTATCCAGGGTAAAACATTCAATAAATTGGAAGAAAAAAACAAAATAAACAAGTGTTGTGTTCTCTGTATCGAATTGCTTCCCATCCAGCATCTCTGCACCTCATTTACCCCAAAGACAAAAGCTTTAAGTAACAGCTAATGCTCTGTCAGAGGGAGAGAAGCCTTACCTCCAGGCCGGTGTTGCGTGCCACTTCTGGCGGCTCATCGTTCACCGGGATGATAGCGACGGCGATGGTGACAGGGTGACTCCGCCGATCAATCTCATAAGATGAGGCAGAGACTGTAAAACTGTCCTCTGTGGTCTCGCTTGTGTCGTGCATGTAGAAGACCTGTCCAAGTTTTACCTGCGGGAGACAAAAACGCATCCACTTGTCACTTAATTCTGAATTCGAAAGGATCGTTTCAAAACGCTTGAAAACGTAGATCCATTTCAGCTTCGGGGCTGACGCAGGCTGGCCACCGTGGCGCAGAAGACCAAGAAGAAGCATCTGTAGTGATGGAAAGGTGCTGATGCAAAAGCGGGATTATCTTTTTTACACAAGTATTCAGACCTTTCCAATAAACACCTGATTTAAGTGTTTTTGGACACATAAAATTTTAAATTTGATGTTTTTGTATGGAAGTTTAAACTCTTTTTCAGGATGAAGGGAAACTAGACACAAACTGCGAGTCTACAGATACTCTAGAGCAGTTATTTCAAACTTAGATCCTCAAAGGCCGGTGTCCTGCATCTTTTAGTAGCGTCCCTGGTCCAACACACCCCAATCAAATGGCTGAATTACCTCCTCAGTAAGCCGTCAAGTTTACCAGAGTCCTGCTAGTGAGCCGATTATTTGATACAGGCGTATACCGAATATTGGTGTATCCTATTCAGGTGTACACTAATTTAATTTTCCAGTAGGACTTGGTACCTGTACATGCTGCCAAAAGTACCAACACTCGCTTTAATGACCACAGTGCCAGGTGGCTTGATAGTCCAGCAAACTGGCCTGACCTCAACCTCACAGAGAATCTGTGCATTAGTTTGAAGAAGAAGAAGAAGAGGCACCGGACCCAACAATACAGTCGAGCTGAAGGTGCTTTTAAACTGGCCTGGGCTTCCTTGACATTCAGGTTAATTGCTTTTTATCCATTTGACCAGAAACCAGTATATATATATATATATATATATATATATATATATATATATATATATATATATATATATATATATATATATATATATATACTGTACCACTCAAAGGTTTGGGGTCGCTCAAAACAAAACAAGTGGTGTTTTTCTGTTACAGCTGAATTTATTTGAGTGGGATGAAAACCCATCAAAGAGCAGATACACAAATACACAGGTTGCGCTTTATCAAGCTACAGTTATATGGAAAACACAATCTGTGTCCAAAGTCTAGGTAAACTCTTCACACAGAAAAGAACATGTTGAAGACGGTCTAACAATCTGATCTGCCTCTGATAAAAGCCTGAATATCAGCCTCCCCTGGTGACTGACAGCTCTGGGAACAGTTGGAACTTTGTCTGAACAAGCCCCAGCAGGCTGCTGAGAAACACGGGGCATCTTTACAGGGCAGGAAAAGTCAAATGGATCCCAGATGACTGGCATCTGGACTAACAACCTCCACCACATCTCTCACTATAGAAAAGTCGGTGGAACAATAAGTCTGTTAGCTGAAAAAAAAAATCAATACGTGGGTGGGAGATTAAATTTAAATAAAGACTGACTTAGAAAAAGACTTATATGTCTTAATAATTATCATTAGCTGCATATTTCCTTTTGTTTCACATTTGTTGTGGCAATATACCACCTTCTGTGTTCCTTCTGTAATTTCAGAAACAAAGGATACAGCAAAAGAGTTTTTTATTGGCGGTGAGGTACTAACTTCCTCAAACCTGTTCAACAAAACCTCACTTCTAATATCCTAAAATTCACATTAACAGAGAAACACAGAGAGCCCATGCATTTTGTACCGCATACTTTCTGAAATAAAGAAGCATCCCAGAATGTAGGATTTTACTTCCTTTAACTAAACCATCATCAACATTTACATTGAGTGGGTATTTACGCAGAAGCCAATGACTACCGACAGGAAACTGAGACAGGAGATGGAGTGCTCCTAATGATCCTCCTGGGCGAAACATTCTGATAATGAAACATGTAAACTGTTTTCCATCAGGTTACCTGCATGGTATGAACGTGATCTAAAATACTAGCTTTCACTTAAACTGTAATGACATGTCTCCATTTGCACCGTTTGACTTGTTTATCATGCAGGTACTCTGGCGCTTTACAGGTATAGCGTACGTGTTTCACTCAGAATGATAACCTAGTGGTGCACTGCCTCCCACCTACATCTCCAACGTTAATAATCATTAGCTAGGTGTAAAAAAAACGTACCTAATGCAAGCATAGAGTTTATAAAACAGCAACCCTAAAAACAGCAATAACATTTTTTGAGGTTGGTGATTATTTAAGACAATAGAAATCCACTTTTGGTGTTCGTCTCCCTCAGGCAAAGCATGATTTTCAGCCACAGAACTAACTCATTTTGATTTATACTAAAGGGAGACACCACCCAGGGTGGGGGTGGGGGGGGGGGGGGGGGGTGGGGGGTGGGTGGTGGTTAGAGCAGCATGCTTGCACTCTGAGAAGGTTGCAAGTACCCGGTTCAATCCCTGCAGACTGCCACCGTGAGTCCCTTAGCAAGACCCTTAGCCCCAGATTGGTCTCTGGGCGCCATGATAGCCGCCCACTGCTCCCTAAGGGATGGATTAAATGCAGAAGACAAATTTCATTTCAACGTATAATTGCAATGACCAATAAAGATTTTTTCTTATCTTCTTCTACAACTATTTTTATCCCTTTAACAGAGCCATGGTTTAAAAGTACTTAAATACCCCTGTAAGCTTGTAATGGTTTGAAAAAGGAGTTGTATGTTTCTACATGTGTGGACAATCTTATTGTTTGACTTAGATCCTACTGACATATGAGACATTTAGAGGAAAAAGGACACATTTAACCCAGATGTGTCTTGACATTCTTCTGGCTAAAGTTCATGTAGATCTATTCGCGCTCTCTGCGTATTTCCCATCTGTTACTTATGTTTCTGCGAGCTATAATAACTTCAGCAGCGCTTCCCGACGGAGGACTTTTTTTTTTTTTTTTTATATCATAACCTTTCCTGTCAGGGGAGAGCCGATTAAGAACGATTCGAAACTGTGCGTACAAAAACAGCTTTTTCTGTTGGGTTTGTTTCCATGGGGGGGAAGACCAAGAGATTTTTTTAATTCCCACTGTTCACCAGACAAATTCATCTTTCCAGTTAGAATCTCTAGGAAAAAAAAACGCGGGGCGAGTCCGCCGGCGGGAGCAAACGGCAGGACGTTTGTGTGCACCTATTCATTATCACAGGAATATACCAGGCCGGTTTACTTTGGCTGCGAGGAGTCCAAAGGCACCGTCAGCCTTTCCACCATGGCTCAGCAAAGGAGAGGGAGAGAGAGAGAGAACCAAGGCTAGCAGGAGGAACTATCAGATTTGTGACTAACTACCTCCGCTACACTATGTTCTCCATTCACAATGCATGATGTTTTTCCACTCGTAAGAACTCATCCATTTTTCATATTTTCCGTAAGCTGGGGCGGCTCAACCGCATGGAGGGAGACCAGACAGATGCGTTGCAGCAGCTCCCCCCCATCCCCCCCATCTATCCGCCTGCACATCTACCGCACAGCGAGCCCCAAACAGAGCTAACTGCTAATAACTGGAGGAAAGCTCACTGTGATGCCATGCTGAGGCCCAACAAGCATGAAGCAGATCGGGGGGAGTTGGATGTTGTACTCCCAGGACTCATTAGGGTCGGATAAAAAACATTAATTCTTTCTTTTGTTTTTCAAAGAGAGACAACTGTGGGATGTGTTCGGCCCTCTCACAGGAATCTCGTGTGCATCGCTTTTCCTTTAAATTAATCTGCTTGTTGCAAATTAAATGGAAATATGCATAAGTTACGTGCGTTGAATCGTAAAATGCGGGAATTTACTTTAGCTTCTGGAAAGTATCTGTACATTCTTGGTACAAGCGGGCGCTTGTATCTTGATGTTGTTTTCCAAATCCTGACGCCAAAGGTAAAATGAGAGAAAATAGACGCTATGTTGCAACTTTTCATGTTTTTGTGATCAGGGGTTTCTTTGGAAAGGACAATAAGCGTTGAACATCTTAACATTTCTTTAGTTGAATAGTTCTAATCAGGCTATTGACCTGAAATCCCGCTTGGTTTGTTTCTTGGTAACCCACACAGATAAAACTAGGCATTAATTGACTTATGTGTAATTGAATATAAGTTGAATGACAGAGGGAGTAAGTTTTGAACACTTGAAGAAAATATTTAGAAGATATTAGCTCCCTCTTAAACCTATCCGGTTACACCAAGAGTTTTTTTTGTTTTTTTGTCTTTTTTTTACTGGCAGATTGTTCTGTTATTGTTCAGGGATGTAACAATAGAGGTCTTTTTAATTTACATGGCTGACAATTCTGTCGGCCAATTCTTTGCCCAAGACAACTTAAACTTTCAGCATTTGCCGGTTATTCAGTGTTACTGTGGATTTTTGGCTGTGCAATAAAAGTTTAAATGGGAAACACCCCAAAAACTGGAGATCTACAAAGGTAGTCCTTTATTCAGCCATTATAAAATGCAGCTTATGTGGAGAAAGACAACAGGAGAGCGTAAAATGGATGATGGGCAATGACATAATCTGTGTTTTTTTTAAATATATATTTATAAACTTATTTCAGAGAAAGTGTAATAAGTGAAGGACTAGTTTAAGTTAAAGCCGTTGTGTTTTAAAATACGGTATTTAGGTGGTGAACGATGAACAAGAATCGGTTCATTTTAACTTGACAAAATTTAGAACTGGTTCTCGTTGGGGAGGGAATGGCTCAACACTGGGTGCAAGAACGGACCAAAATCATACTGGAACATGTTGTTTCTCCCTAAAGGAGATGTCTTGGAGCTGCCAGTTGGTTACTACACTTCCTAACACCAAACCTAATTTAATGACCAGGTTGTCTGAGTGTTGATTACTTACATCATCCCATGTAAAGTAAGACAGCTCGTCTCCTTCCAGGTTGCGGATCTCGCCGTGCCGTGGAAGCTCTCCCACGGTAAAATCAATGCTTGCTGAGCTATAATAAGGATGTGAGATGTTCAGAATCTCCTCATTAATCACTCGATTGAGGCCTTCCTTCACGGAGAAGTTGGAAGCCTGGATGGGTATAAACCGGGGCATGATCGCCACCATGATCATCACGTCCTCCACTGTGCTGAAACCGTTGCTCACATCCACCATGAAATGGTCACGATCCTGAAAGAGAAGGATGTTGACATGATTCACTGATATTCAGCGATAAGCCATAGGAGACCGTGTTCTGTTCGATCTCTTTTTTCTGTTTCAAGGAAAGGAAACAGGCTGTCAAATCAGACTTAAGAAAGTAGAAGGGAATGAATGACCGTTAACCTGGAGAGGTGCCGACACGTAGAAGATGCGTCCCTGATCAACGTCGTCCTGAGAAAAAAAGTTGATGTAGTCGAGGATGGGGGAGGCCGTGGCCTCTGAACTGTTTTTCAGCATGACCACGTGACCATGCTCAGGTAATTTCTTCAGTGTGAAAATAATCTCTGTGGGAAGGATATCCTTTTGCTCAACCTGGAAGGTAAAGATAGACATCATCAGTATTTTATATATTGTGGTAAAACCACGTACATAAAATTCAGGTGAAACCTGTGATGAAGGTTTTTTTTTTTTTTACTTTTTTCCTAACTGCAAAGGTCAAGTTTTATGGAAACGGCTAAGGTCAAGTTTTTGAAATTGCGGGAAAAGGGATTTTTACAGGCCAAATTATTTTTAATGGCTTTTTTTTTAGCTTTTAGAGTCTCTTAAAGGCACACACACGGGCATAGAGACACAACGATACACAGAATAAGTTAAAGGCAGCCCCTAAACCAGCAGGGGAAACACAGGATCGCTAGAATGGTTACATCCACTGCTTGGCCATGTTTACCTCGTAAACTCTAGAAGCCACAACATGATTCCTCTGAGACAAATATACAGTCTATATCATAAATGTATGCATTCTAATTGAAGACAGGCCTAAGCAATGTATGAATGGTTCATAGTCATCCAGACTACACTTGCAATTAATTTGACCCACAGAGAAAGTTATTTTGAGGTATTCTTAGGCCTTTATTAGAAGTCTTGCAGCCAAGTTTGACGAGTACTGACAAAATCGACAGAACAATCTCAGGAGCCACTTAATTACTGATAAACCCTCTTTACAACATCTCCTGCACATTCACAAACTTTAACAAGTCCAAAGACTAGATAAGTCTTGGACTTTTTACATGGTTGATTGTAATTTCTAGTGTATTTTTTTCATATATACAAATATATTATTTACAGACCTTTTTATTTATCTTATGAATGTTGTTTTTGAGGTTTAAGCTTAGATTACCGTTAGGTGAAAATTCAGATAAAAAAACTGTCTAAATAAGGGGTCCAGGGCTTCCCCTGTATAAAGGCCTTAATCCTGGCGATGCAAGGCAAGTTTATTTTTAGCATTATTTATTTTATTTAGCATTATTTTTAGCATTATTTTTTATTTTTTTTTAGCACTTTATAGCCATCATGACAACTCCTGGCGGTAGTTGTCGTAATGGGTTGCGGTAGGTGTGCGTGAAACTGTGTAGGAGGGGCGCAGCCCATTACCCGGGAGCCGTAGTGTAAGTCAACCTAATAACAGCTAGTGTTAGCTTGTTAGCCTATTTTGACTGGGAGGTTTTCTCCATTTTAAATCATTTTAAATAAACATATGAAGCTAAGCCTGGCAGGGGGTGGGGTGGAGTAAAGCCTGCCGGCCTGCCAGGCTTATAACACGGTGGGGGAAACCCTGGGGTATATATAGTCTTAACAATGGCTTGTGTCTGAATAAGTTTTACATCTAGCCTTAACTTTAAATCACATGTATCGCTCAGCACGACACTGTTAATTTTATGATTCTCTATTTGTTGACCATGCAAATATTCGAACATGGATGATATAAAGCAGCTATTATTCGAGCTGTGGTTCAAATCAGTTTATTTTTGCTGTTTCCGTACAAACTAATATAACCAAAGCAGCACCCTAGCCCTTGAAGGAAGTTAGAAAAGCAGTTTTGAACTCAACAAAAGTTGTTTAAAATCATTTGGATAGTTTTGGTTCTTTTTAATGAGTTTTGCCTTCTGGCAATTGTTCAGTGACATTAAAGTTGTGGTGAGTTGCTTCTGTTATTTGGAGTATTTATTTATTTTTTTGCTGAGAATGTTAATTTGATATTGAAGATTCAAAAGCCAGTACTGAAAGCTCCCCTGGAAATCGATGCAGAATGGGTGTGCTTGATTCACCACTAATATTAAGTAATAATAATGTAACATTCGACTACACCAACCTTGCCCTCATCCTGCATCTTGTCTAGATTTGTCATAGAACTTCATTGTTTAAACTCACATTACATCCATTAGTATATATTTTGACATAACACACGTAACAAACATGCTTTCTTAGGGTGACACACCAGCGAGCATATAACGTATGATTTAGTAGTCTGTATCTTATTAATAATCCAAAGCTGTGTCACGGACATAAGGCTGCAGCACTGTTTAGAAACTAAGAGGGAACAAAAGCTGGTACATTCGGTAAGGTTAGCTCAACTAGCTTGTGAAACAAGTGAGTGGAAGCAGGTTTATATTGAAACTTTTATACCAGAGTGAAAACTTCAGTGTGATTAATTCGCCTTGCTTTTTATTCTTTGAGCAAGCACTTTCGTTGGTCTTTTCTAGTCATGCAATGTTGAGCTCAGGTTATCATGTATACTTAATGACTGCGGTATATTGTGCATTAAGGGCCTGGAACATACTTCAAGACAAATTTGTTGGCAAACCTCCAAAGATATTGCTCTGACATTTGGAAGCAGTTAAACTGCTGCTTTTCACACCGGCAGATTTAAGGCCCACCCCTCCATGAAATATTTTAATCTGTTCTCTGGAGTCTGAGGCCTTGGGCTGTCTAGCAGACACACTCGTGCTTTCTCATTCAAGAGGACGAGTCTACTTTTCATTGCATAGTAAGGACACAAAAAACTCCCAAAGGTCAAATCCACATCCCAGCTCTAGGACAGGCCATTCTGTCAAAGGTTTTGTCTGATGGTTCAGTGGTGTGCGCACCCACAGGTTGATACTGCAGAGCTGAATTGAGAACGCAAATGTGAAAATTCACAAGATGTAATGTTTTACTTTAGTAAAGGTTTCTCATTATTTCGATAGTCAAAACATACAAAGACGCGTTCAGGGTGTGTTATGACTGGACCGGCAATTTATACTTCATTAATTGCTTTCAGGATGAAGTGCAGGCAGGCTCATCTTAGAAATAACACTAGGCTTCAGGAAGCTCCTGAGGGGATACTTAGTGCTCTGTTTTTCCACACTTAATAGACTGCAATTTAGTGCATAAACCAAATTAAAAGCAGCAGCGGTACAGTCACATCGGCCCCTGCTTTCATGTGGTAAGATTAGACGAAGGGTTACGAAACAGTAAAGTTTTCTCGAGGAGTCCCACGAAGGCCTCTTTTCACAAATCGGAACAAACTTTTAGGACACTTCAACAAACAAAAGGAAAATTACGTTTGTCTTCAATAATCACGGGCACATTGTGTTAAAGCGGAAATTTGACTGGGAAAAAATGGAACCGCTGTAATTCAATCAGAATTCTGAAAGTTTTAATATTTACAGTGGTAGAATACCAAAAGTAAGAGAAAGCTTTGTTTTTCTAAAAGCTGTAATAATAGAGGTTGTAAAAGTTACCTTGAGATGATCCTGGTTGATTACGGTGGGCTCTCCCTCAAAGGAAATGATGACCTCGTTGGTTATCACCTCTGGCTCTGAAAGGTAACCTTGCTTAAATATTTTAATCTTAAATGTGCCCTCCTCAGAATGTCCTTTTGCCAGGACGGTGAAACCAAACGAGTCCTTGGCCCTAAGGCTCTCGTGATTGTGCTCGTATGACACCACTCCTTTCCTCAAGTCCTCCTGGGTGAATTCTGAAGCCTCGATCCCACTCACTATAATCCTGCCCTCGCTGGGCGGCGATGTGACCGTGAACTTAATCTCGTTGTCATCTCTGATGTCCATGTTGGAGTCAGCGCTCAACAGGCTGGTATCGAGGGTCTTGGTACTCCCCTTGTCGATGACAATCATTGTGTTGTTCACCACTTGCAGGTAGGGATCGCCAGCTTGGATTTGGAGCAGCGTGGTGGTTTTATGAAAGCCGTCAGAAACCTGCAGGGAAAACTGTTCGCGGTCCGCCCCATGGTGAACAAATAAGATGTTCTTGTCTCTTAGGTCGGCTTGCGTAAAGCGGAAAACAGGCTGCGATGGACTGGACGCCGACACGATGTTGCCGGAAAGGATTCCTTCTCTCGCATAGACAATTTGAGTGTCGTTGAAATTCGAGTCATCGTCTTTAAACTGAATGACGTCCGTCGTGAGCAAGCGCTGGCCACGGCGGACCACGTTGAAGACTTTGTCCACGACCCTTACCGGTGCGTGCTCATTCTTGAACTGAATCCTTATTTTGAAGACACCGGTCACCACTTCTGAACCTTGTGAAGTTGTTGAGAAATGGATCTCGTCGCTGGTAGTCCTGGAGCCGTCGTGCTTGTAAATCAGCCTGTGAGATTCAAGATCTTCATTGCTGAAATATCTAATCGCCACATCAAATCGAGGTTCTCCAGGCGGGGAGTCCCTTATGAGTTGTCCATGCTTCGGCTCCTGTGTGACCTTATACAGAATATCCGGGGAACTTGGAAACTGCAACCAGAGGTGTTCTTTGCTCAAAGTTAGCTCGCCCCCTTGGAAAACCACCTGCTCCTTATTTGCCTGGACATTTTCATCCAAATTTGCAAGTATGTTGATTGGGAAGTTGTATAAAGGAGAGTACTGGTCCTCGGCAAACACCCTAAACTGAAAACGGTCCAAACTATCCACAGCTTTTTGCGTCTGTGCCATGTAACTCAAGGCATTGTCCAGAATGTCCTTCTGTGTGAACATGTCACCCTCGCTCAACTCTGAGCCCGATATCTGGAGACTACCGAGGACAGGAGGCTTGACGAGGATGTATTTAATTGTTTGCGGATCTGGATTTTTGCCCTGCACTTCAGCCTGAAGCCCTGTGATTGTTTGCTTCTCCCCAGGTTTCGTCTGCAAAGGTTCAAGGTGCAAAACTTTTACCTTGGGAGGTTGGATCTCAACACGGAAGAGGTTATTTAAAAGAGAAAACTCCCCCAGATGGAGGTCGAACCGAATGCTATCCACCTTACTGGTTTCCTGGTTACTTATGTCAGTGCTGAAATACGTAATTAGCTCTCGATCCAGATGAAACTGGTGGAAACTTGTAACTTGCTCATACATGCCGTTACTTTTCCTAACTCTTAACTCTCCCAACACTGGATGCTGTGTGATGTTGTACGTGACATCCCCATTGCGAGGATAAGGGATGACAGCCAGGTCCTGAATTCCTATGGATGCATTGCTCCCCTGGACCAAACTAATGCCAGAGTTGCTAACGATAACCATGTGTGGTTGTGCTACCAAAAACATAAAAGCGCTTGACTGAGTTACTGACCCGCCGTCAGACACTTCCAAGGTCATTTCACCGGTCGCACCTGCTTTGTGTACGAAATAGATATCCCCATCACTCAGTTCGCTGCATGTAAACTCTGAGATTCTTCTTCCTGGCTGCTGACCATTTTCCAGGTAACCAAAATCAGAAGAAGGACCTGAGGTTACAGTTATATGTAACTGGTCACAGCTGGATTCTGACTGACTTACATTAAGGAGGCTGGGACTCAAATGAGACCTTCCCTTTTCTGTAATAGTAATTTGCTGCACAGGGACATCAGGTAAGGGGCTGCCTGGAATAATTATAACTGGGAGCAAGTAATTTTGTGCAGTTTTTAAGCACTCTGGAAGGTAGCTGTCATTCTGCGCCAGTACGTCTAATTGGATCTGATCATCAGTGCCTCCATTTCCATCATGCATATACTTAATTTTCTTGTTGACCACATCCAGCAGGGTGAATTTGTTTGTGTGTCTCTTGATGTTGATATCAACCAGGCCGTACCAGGGATCCTCTTGGAGCGTAAAGATAATCTGAGATGGGCGCAGTCCTGCAGCACTGAGGTCAAACGTAGGGCTCAGGTTGATGATGTCAAGATAAGTTTCTCCACCTTCAGGCACTCGCAAAGGGGTGATTTTGAAAAACTTTGTTACATTTCTGAAGACCTCAGGTTCCGAACCTGTCGGATAGCAATCTTGCTCGTTTAATTCAGGAACAGGATATCGGATGATGATGGGTGGGGAAGTGGTTGTTGGGTCCCCACCATAATAGGTTGAGTAGTCATACTCGTCTCCTTCACATTTTATATGAACATCTTTGGTCACCAAGGCGTCCTGCAGGGTGCGGTCCCTCTGATTGACTTTGATTTCCCCAAAGCATCCGATGAAAGATTCAGATGTTATCAAGTCCTCGAAACGGTTCAAGGATCCGCTTTCAATAAAGAAATCCTTCATCTTCTGCTGGATGCCTCCAAAATACAGGTTTCCTACCAAATCCAGTTTTTGTGACGAGTCGAGAGGAACGGATGAGGACTGGCTGTCGACATTAAGGACAAAAGAGTCTGGGTTAACCTGAATCTTAACCCTGTGCCACTGGTCGTCATCCAGCTGCACCTGTGTGTTGTCCACGGACTTCATACCATCTCCGAGGTCCAGAACACCTTTGAGATGGCCTTTTACGACACCGATAGCAATGAAGTCTGACTCCTGGCCGTGGTGAAAAACCAGTAAAGCGTCCTCTATGGTGGTTTTCATAAGGAATTCTAGCGTCCTTGGAGCGCGAGAAGATGCACTCCATGTTGGGAAGGACACAAAGGAATCTGGAGTGCTGAAACTAATTGCCTCCCCATCCCCATGCTCAAACTCGATGCTGCACGATTCCTTGGTGTCATGGCACTCCTTGAATGCCGAAGTGAGAATGTTAAACCGATGGGATTCGAATTTGACGTCGCTCATGCAACCACGGAAAGGCGGGATGGAGTGGCTGAGGTAGGGGGCGTCCAGGTCACCGGTTCCTCCGAGCCAAACGCCACGGTCGATATTCAGCCTTTCCTCGCCAACATCCACAGGAACATACGTTGAAAACTGACCATCTATTGTCATAGTGAGCTTGCCGCCTTCCAGTGTCAGAAACACCTGGTGATGGTTCAGGTTATTCAACTGCACTTCTTGAGAAGAGGACAGCGTGCTCTCTCCAGCTCCTAGATTTAATCGTGCCTGTGGGAAGAAAAAACAATGTCTGAATCAAAAATGTAACTTCAGATCTGCACAATTTCTGAATAAGAAACTAGCTATTGTGTTTAGCTTTAAAGTAGAATTAATACTTTTTAGAATTATGAAATATTAATTCACAAATATTCCAAATGATAGTGCATACTAGGTACATAAAAGGTATACACACTTCTTTAAAAAATAAAATAAAAAGCTTTTGTTGTGATGTTAAAACACGAGACTGATGTAAAACCTCTCTGCATTTTTGCAAAGAAAGAAATCTTTCATGGAAAATGTAAAAATCAAAAAAACAAAACACCCTTTAATTTAAGCTTTGTTGAAAAACCTTTTGAGATTGAAAACAGCACTCAGTCTTTTTTTTTTGGTAGGAGCTTATTAGCGTGGTATTTCTTGCCATACACTTTTCTTTGCTTTTCATATTTGAACATCAGAGGATGTTTGGTACGCAGTCCTTCAGATCTCCCCACAGATTTTCAGTCAGATTGAGGCTGGGGCTCCGGCCAGTCCCATCTAAAACTTTAGTTTTCTTCTGGTCATGCCATCATTTTGTTGATGTTGATGTAAGCTTGTCATTATTCTACTGAAAGATGAAATAATAATAATAATAATAATAATATATAATAATATATAATATATATAATAATATATAATATATATAATAATATATAATATATATAATAATAATAGTTATTGTTGTTGTTATTGTGTTTTCTGGCAAAAGCCTGAAGGTTTCGTACAAAGGGTATTTGTAATAATTTACAAGGCCCTGCATCTTAACTGAGGCCCCAGCCATTGCTGAAAAAAACAACACTAACACATGATCCCACCGCCGCCGTGCCTTACTGTAAGGAGTTTTGTTATTTTTCTGATGTGCGATGGTTTTTGTTATTGTTATTATTATTATTTTTGCACAGCTTTTGGTTGAAAAGCTCAACCTTAACAGCTTTTTCCTGAACTCTTTTGAGAGACTTCACATGTCTTTACAATATTTAGCTGAACTTAGATGTTTTTAGTTTTAAGAAAAGGCTTCTGTCTTGCCAGCCTACTCCACAGCCCACACGTATGAACAAAATGGGAGATTATTTTTTAAATATCCTACAGAGCCAGTACTGGCCAGAAATCCCTGCCGCTCCTTTTATGCTGCTCTATAAGCCTCTTGGCAGCCGCTCTTGACTAGTTTTCCTCCCAACTTTTGATCAGTTTCAGGCTGAAGTCAAGTTCTTGATAAAAAAAAAAAAAAAAATCCTTCTCAAATTTTTTACTATGGTTTTTATTTTAGTGCCTGAAATCATTCTTCAGCAAAACGACACATAACATGAAACTTCCTACGATGCTATCCGATTTACCTAATAAGGTAGATTGGACACTATACCCGACTTTCTTTTCCGCAGATAAATAGATAAGACCTTTCTGCACTCACACATGCTCTCCCAGTGCATGTGTGCATTCTCTCAGTGTACTCCGACTTCCTCCTGCCGTACAAATTATGCACGTTAAATAAATTGGTCTCATTAAATTTCCTCCTAGGTTTGAGTGCGTGCCTCTCCCCCTGCAACATGATGGATGGATGGATGGAAGGAAGAAAGGAAGCCCAGGCATCATTATGGGAAACCTTTCTTTTCTTTCACAAGGCTGCATTTACATTAACATGAATTTCTTCTGTTTCAGTCAACCCTCACCTGTAGTTTGCCATTTAGCAGCTCGAGGAACAGGTAGTCCTCCATCCCAGCAGCCACGAGCAAAAGTCCACTCCGGCGACTCGTTTTGAAATCCAGCGACAGCTGGAAGGTGGAGACATCTTGGACGGCTTGTAAGCTGCAGTAGCTGTCCCCAAAGTAGGATTCTGTAAAACATCAAAGCACGAACAGAGAGAGAAAAAAAATTGCTTGAACAAAAAAGTCAACAATAATTGATTTCTTTGACTTTGAACCACTTTTATGCTTTGTGCTTTAAAGCTGAATAAACATGACTACACAGCCTAAGCTGACCGGTTTCCTGGTTGTTGACTAATGCTTGTGGATGCTGCGGCTGCATAAAACAGAACGGACGCCTGCAGATGAGTCTGCGTGACTTCACTTCACCTTATGGAAGTGGGAACGGTGAGAAAGCAATTAGACAAGCATTTGTGAGATCTCACATTTGACGTGACCTGGTTTCTATTTAATCACGTGGCCTCCAGCGACTCCCGGCTGAACAGGAGCTTCTCTGGCCTCAAAGGGATTCTCTCACTGAGACTTCTGTCATTGCCCCTGTGGAGGTTTTCCGGCGATATAGAACGCTGTAGTGCAGGATTTCCCGGGCTTGAGTTGCCTCGTTTTCAAGGATATGCTAATTCAGCCACCTGCCTCGGTTTTTGCTCTTTGGAGCACTTGACAAAATGTAAACCAGGGAGGAAGTCAATTAATTACCAGTGCACATGCTCTGAAAATGAAAATGGACCGCTTCCAAGACCCGGTCTCCTCAGCTAAGTCGTTCCGCTCTCTTAGCAGGAGATGTAAAAGGGGGGGCTTTAGATGAGCCGCCCGCTTGCCCTCACCAAGGTGGTAGTTCAAGACATAGAAACTCACTGCGATACATAGAAAAGACTTTTCTGAATCCCTAACTCCGGCGCTTTAGAATATTTGGAATCGTAACGCGGAACAAGACTGGGATTTATCGAAGCTAGAACATCCCTGTGAGACTGCGAGGGCCAAGATATTCCCTCCGACTCAGAAGAAACAGCCAGAAAGCCCGGCAGGATGCTGGGCTCAACACCACGGAGCAAAAAAAAACGTCAGAGCCCTCAGGATGAAATAAGACGTTAAAATATTCACATCCGTATCTATATAAATTTAAAAAAAGACACTTTACCCAGACACAAGCAAATGTGTACACACTTATCCCATCTTGTATCTACATTAATGCCATGCTGCCATCTTTACACCACTTAAGGGTAAGTTTGTCTTTTGTTTCTCGCTCTGTAAATGAAACCCTCCGTCCACAATCTATGACAAATATAAGCAAAGAGAAGCCTTTTGATGTCAGCAAGGAGGAAAGCAGCCCTGTTATCATCCTGCACATTCTTTTGTTATTTCACTAAGAGGCATTTGCATTTCCTCCAAATCGTCTCTGTTGTAAACACTCGGCGTAAAAGAGCACCAGCAGAGCAGCAGACTCACATTCAGCGATCTCACTCTGCGTCGATGCTCTGCTGCATACGGTCAAAGCGAAAGTGACACGAACATACAGCGCATCCTGCTTCGCTGCCACAAACCAAATCATGCCAGTTTCACGTCGTTCATTTTCAGAACGTCAGATCTGGGTGGCTACTGTCTGATTAGCCGGTCGTCCCCGTGCCGAAGGCTGTGTTCGAGCAGGTCAGAGTGGTGCTGCTGAGGCAAATGTGTTCTAAATGAAAGGCGAACGCTAATTACACAATAGCCTCCGGGCCGAAACTGAAAGACGAGGGAGCGGAGTTCTTTATTTGCAACCGCATTAACAAAGAAATCCGCAGCGTGCTTCACAATTTTCAGAAGCCCAGGCGAGCTTTTGTTGGCTCGTTCCCTGAGATTTGGAAACAGAAGAGAGACGGATGCCAGACGTTAGTCTTTTCTGGTTCCTTTTGCTTCTGTTGCATTAAGGAAAACGGCTCTATTTTTCTTATGAGGAATCAGTATGAACCAAGTATTTCTATGTTCCCCCGCTAAGTGTTTGATGCTCTCCACGATTGCTTCATGAAGGAGTAACTCATTTGTGACATTTTCAGCTGCATGAAAATTCCTCAGACCAGATCGCTTTCAGTGATTTCTTCTCTGGATCTTAAGCGGGTCTAAGTTTTAATGAAGGAAGCATGTTTAGGGAGACATCAAGTCCCGGGATTTATGTTGCTTGTGAAGCGCCTCAGTTGTGTATGGTGCATGTTATTGGGAGAAAATCAAGAGCTTGTGTGTCAGGACAGAGTAACAAACTGCTTCTGTGCCATTTCCTGTCTCACCTCTTTTGTTTTCCGTACTTGATTGAGTGACCGTGTTGGACTGAAAGTTCAAATCTCTATACACAGTCTGAATACCCCCAATGGGTGGATTAATCATTAACTGAATTAATCAGAAATTAGTGAATGGATCTTCATTAGCGCAGCGCTTTGAGTTATCTTCTTACTGAAAGGTGCTTTATAAATAAACTTGCCTTGTCTTGCACAGAGAGAAAAAGAGAGTCTGCATGTTGTCGCTTAAGAATAGAGGGAGATACCAAGCCAATTCTGTGGTGGAATCTCATTCCTTCAACGTCACACTGAAGCAACATAGTGGTGGGTGCCTTCGCAGCTAAATAAGTAAACATAGCACAAAGGCTGGCAATGAACTCGCTCCACAAACTAGAAAACTAGAAAATCTATCATGTTTTCTACACCTCTCTGGAGTCCTTTGGCAAATGCTCTGATCTCATCATCTCTGTTGCACCCTCAAAACAAAGCACCAAGAGACAAGCCCATCTTAATTTTTTTTTTTTTTTACTTTTATAAACAAAAATGCCCCTGATGCACAACACAAGCACACCTCCTTTTTCCTCTCTCTGTCTCTGTCAGTGTTCTTCTTCATCCCTGTTAAAGAAGGAATATACGAGAACTTCCCTGCATCCTTATGGGGAAACCTAACTGTGTGCTGGAATCCTCCTGATGTCTTTTGCAGGAAAGCACAAAGCCACGTTTTCCATCTTTCGTACGTGGCTGAAGACGCTTTGATTCTTTTTGACAATGCACCATTATCTGAAAGGGAACACCCTCAGCCCTGAGGAGCAAAAAAACTTCATATGCCAAGCCAAGGCCAAAGATAGTGTCGTGCGTAGACCTCTAACCAACTTAAAGAGAAGTCCCTGATGGTCTTCAGCTACTGTGGCCTTTATCCACAACTCCGAGCAGAGTCTTGTTGCCTGGCCAATGCAGATGGTTGTCATTTCGTGACTGATTACTCTTATAATTCGCAAAGGAAACTCTCTTCTTCTCTTTCACAGATGAATGGATGAACCTTTTGTTTCACTTTCATTTTCCTTTGGTTTCCATCTAACGACACAAACACGAAGCTTTTGCAGAGCACTGGCTTAGATTATGATTTGAAACATGAACTAGTCTTTATGTTCTGAAATTTATTTGTTGATGAGCTACTTGGGTTCCATTTTGCTGGATAAGCTCTGATCATTCAGGCTGTTCTTACTAAAATGATGGTGGACACAAGGGAAAATCTTACAATTAGTTAAATTTGACCATTTCTTGTGAATGTTGCAATATATATGTTCCTTCTAATTATTATTTTGCAGAAAAAGAGGGATCCTGGGGTTTGTTTTCTCCTATACGTGTGGCATTGTAACACTGCGCAAAACAACTTGTCTCCTTGTGTAACCCATGGTTAGACTGCAGTTAACATCACTATAAATAGAGGTTGTTTTGGTGATTTCTTGCCGTTTTCTGGGCTGTGCCTACTTTGGCGTTGTACAAAATGTTCAGCATATAATCATTTAACGATAGGGTGTTGTTAACCATGCACTGAATTGGAGTGCAGCTCTCTTTGTAATGACACGAGGCAACATTGTCATTAACGAGTTGAGCAATTACGTTTCTTACCAGGGTCAACAGCACTTGTGCTTGCAATAAGCCTTTGTTTTCCCATTAGCTCTGGAAACAGTGAGTACAGACTATAAAACCATGAAATATCTGAACATTACAAACCAAACCCCATCTATTTCAGTCAGGTTTGTGTGCTGTGCATTTATATTCAACCCCCCTAAGTCAGCTTTCACTGAAATTATAGCTTCAAGTGTATTTAGGTATCTTTGTATGAACTTTGCTCATCCAAAGACTGAAACTGTTGTACATTTGTCTGTGAAAAGCACGTTTGAAGTCTTGCAACAGGTTCCCAATTGGATTTAGGTATGGACTTTGACTAGGCCATTTTCATATTTCACCATATTTTCACACTTCAGAGTGAAGTATTACTTCTCTATCACACACACATATGTATGCATATATGTATGTATGTATATATATATATATATATATATATATATATATATATATATATATATATATATATATATATATATATATAACTGTATTACATTTAGTGGCCTCTACTTGGCTAAATATCTTTGTAAGGTGCAGTAAATGTGGGATGCTGCAGTTTTTTGAAGCGTTGCAGGTGGAATCAAATAATGCAAAAGCTTATCAGATCAGTGCAAGCGGATGGCCTTGGATGATCTTGTGTGGAAAATCTAGTTTTCTGAACTTTTGCATCAAAGATTCCACCTTTCTGAATTCGACAGGCTAATGGATTTGGTTGAGGTTAAAGCAGCACACTGTAAAACCTTCAAGACTCTGTAAAACATTCTTATAACAATTACTCACTGCCGAGTTTTTTTTTTTTTTTTGCTGTGCTATGACAATATAACAACTATAAACACCATATTTCAACAAACCACAGCCTCCTAACTGTTCTTAATCATGTTGGCAACATGTTTACACGCCTGACTCTAAATACAGCGGCCTGTCTGCATAAGAATATACAGCCAGCGCCAGCGCTGTTAAACAGCAGAGAGCTGGAGCACAACTCTACATACCCTGACAGTGGTGCTTTATTAGGCTCCCTACATCCCCCACAGACTTTTCAGAAGTCACCGGGGACTCACTTTTACAGGCTTTATGGAGCCATTCCTCAGACTTGCACATCTCAGTGTGAAAGCGAGCTGCACATTTTAGCCCCCTTTTCAAATCCCCATCTGCTTCTGCATCTCTTTAAAAACACTCCAGCGCAAAAGCCAAAAAGAAGAGGCATGATATGTAAAAAAAAAAAAAAAAAAAAAAAGGAAAGTGGAAAAAAAAGGCTTATGGAGCCACAGCGGGAGGCTTCCTCCAATAACTACAACTTTTCAAGCTCCCTCTGTGAAACTCACATTTACACAACACACAAAGGGTTGGGTGCAGAAAAGAAAAAAAAATATGACCTTTCTCTCTGTGAAAGGAGAATCGCAATGCAATGTAATTTTACCTTAGGAAAATAGACCAGTACGAAAAAAAAAAGGGGAGGAAAAAAGCACGGAAAAGAGGATCTGAAGGACTCGCTGTTGTCTGAAGTTGGTGGTGTTTTTCGCGAGATTGGCGTCTGAAAGGCTTGGCTTCATGGAAGAAAATGGATATCAAAAAAGTGTCTTTCTTTTGGCTGCGGAAATCTTATTGTGTCGGGGCCCCGTAGACACCGTGGAAAGCGCGTTGTGTCCTTCTGACTGCAACCGTTCCCTTCGCTCATCACCTGTCTGAGAGACGGCATCAAGAGGAGGAAATCCAGAGGGATCACAGGGCAGGAGGTAAAGCTTAACTCCCAATCAGGGCAGCACAGAGACAGCAGCGTCCTGCTTCACACTTTAGGGACGTTGCTCCAAACTCTTCTTCATGGGCTCAGCATTGTCTTGACAAGCAGCCAGTTAAGAAATGACCATTAAATGTCAGATTTCTATTTCATTTTCACGCTTGTTTGCAATGCCTCAAATTTCAGCCAAGAGTGAACAAAAAGGAATAGTGTGCGTCTGAAAGTACACATTTAGCTTTATAATAGGAAACAAACAGAGTTTTCACCAGGGATTATTTGTGAATAGTGAATAAAAAATTTTTTGTACCTTGGAAAAAAATCATTTCACTCCCCCCTTGAAATGATTCAACTATTGAATCATTTCAAAACTTCACAGAAACTGCAACTACAGCTGCAAATTGTTTCAAACTGTTGCTCATTCTTGATTGCATGATGGTTTACACTCAGACTGGACGTTGAGCATCTGTCAAAAGCCATTCTGAAGTGCTGGGACATATTGTCGACCGGGCTTTGGTCTGGACATTGAATGGGCTGTTCTAACACATGAATAAGCTTCGCTCTAAGCCCCGGTAGCTCACGTGAACCCTCCACCCTTTCTCAAACATGCTGCAGCCTTAACAGGTTTTCTCAGGGTTGTGTTTAGCCATCCATCTAGCCGTCAACTCTGACCAGCTTCACTATCCCTTCTCATA